>NC_091208.1:27536140-27549273 GCF_040958095.1 Procambarus clarkii
TTAACTGTACCGTTCTTAATCTTACGTACTTAAATATCCATTACTCCCACCCTTAACCTACAGCCACCTACGTGACCCAGAGTGTTTACCTAGCTTCTCCGCCGGTCAACAACTCCAAACTGTTGCCACCCCTGTGACCAGACTATCTAACGTCGAGCGTCCCCAACGTGAAGTCTACTGACATACTAAGCCTCCCCCTAGCATGCTGTACAATACCAGTACACCTCGGGTTATTGCGTTCAAATGGAGTAAAACAGTCGATCGCAATAATCTGAGCAGAACCACCACTAAATTCTACTTAAGAACTACACCTGCCACTCCCCAACTGACCTGGAGACCAGCGGTGGCTGGGTGTCCCCGTGGGACATGCGAGGTCACCTGTCACACTCAGCTGACCTGCACTACCAACACCGCTAAGTTCCCAAATCGCCAAATCTTATTACTAACATAAATCACTACACACGCAAGTTCTGGTGAACATTCCCTGAATACCACAAAACTCACAAAATCACTAAACACAACACCAGAGAATCACCATCTCCTAGCCTGAAAAAACTCGCTAAATCGCGAAAGTAAAACACCTGTCAAGATCTCCCTGATAGCGCCTGAGCGGCAAAAGACACGTGGGACTGAACAATGTTAAAAGAACACCAACTACCTACAACATTGTTCAACACCGCTGCCAACATTGTTACGGGGGGTGGGGGAAATAGCTCTATCTTGTCCATTATTCCACCCCCCCCCCCAGTTAACTAACGAGGCCGGGGGAAACAGCTCTCTCTAGTCCGTTATCCCGTCCCCCAGTTAGCTAACTATTCTAGAGCACCTCCAGAGTTCCTAAGGCAACCTCTCTCGTCTGACACCTTGTAACCTAGGTATTTGACTACCTAGGTGCTAAGACTACAAGGCGCCGTCACTTGATCAGTTACCCGAAACTCTAGAGAGAACTCTAGAATACAGAATCATTGCCACAAACGTATAAGAGAAAACGAAAGGGAAGAAATGAATAGTGAAGTAATTAGTGAGGGTTTGGGGTGAGAGGTAGGGAGGTGGGAGGGGCGAGGATGGTCATTAGTTGAAAGTGAGAGTTGAGAGAGGGGTGGAGGGAGAGGTGTAGATAGGTAGAAGGAGAAGAGTAGATAGTAGAAGTAGAAGAGTAGATAGTAGAAGACGAAATGCTGCCACCATCCATTCATGATCATTACATACAAGACAAGGAATGGAACTTGTCTGTATCAAAATATTCTCAAAAGATGTTATTACCATGTATCAACTCCAAACATGTACTCATTAATATCATGAAACCAGTAACCACAGAGGCTTTCTCACCTCAACTCAAATCTCTAGGGAACAAAGTTAAACACAATTTAAATAATAAATTCATAATTATATTTCCCATGAAGTATCATAATTTAACAATTAAATTAAAATGTTCCAGTTTAATATGCAAAGTGAGTCATCATCCAAGAATTCGAGAACACTACAACTGACTGCCCCTGATCATCACACAACATATGTAAACACGACCAAGTCACCTTAATGCTCAACTCACCAAGTGTCTCTGCCTATAGCTGGATAGAGAGGGGGGGGGGGGGGGGGTCTGTAGTTGACAGAGACTCCCGCCCTGCCGGCCGACAGCCTCCCTGATAGGGCTGTCTTCTCTCTGCTCTCCTGGCTCGTCTGCTGCTCTGTCTGTTAATGCTTTTTTCTGGATAGCTCTCCGAGTTTATATTGGGGAACCTAGTAGCTAACTCCGCCCACAAATAGATAGCCTCCGGCACTACCAAGCCACTCCTTAAACGTCGGCTTGTTTGAAGGCTACCAGACTACAATTAAGAGCTTAGCGGAAGCAAGGTGAAATTCTCATGATCTGACCTCAGGTCACTTGGGGTCGTTAACGGTTAGAGGTGTGAGATCTCAGGCAGACAACTGGCGCCTCTCAGATCCTTGTCTGTGACTCGTGTACTCTATATATATTTTAAATAACCTAACCCAAACACTTTTACAGTGTTACAAGAGTGTAATGTCAGGCACCACAGTGTCAAGTGTGACCGGTATTAAGTGTGGCAGAGTAGTGTGTAGTAGTGTGACGTTATCTTAGTGTGGCGTTATCTTGAGGTTATCTTGAGATGATTTCGGGGCTTTAGTGTCCCCGCGGCCCTGTCCTCGGCCAGGACTCCACCCCCAGGAAGCAGCCCGTGACAGCTGACTAACACCCAGGTACCTATTTTACTGCTTGGTAACAGGGGCATAGGGTGAAAGAAACTTTGCCCAATGTTTCTCGCCGGCGCCTGGGATCGAACCCAGGACCACAGGATCACAAGTCCAGCGTGCTGTCCGCTCGGCCGACCGGCTCACCGGCGTTGCGTAATATACGGCACGCATAGACGAGATAAAACACCTAAATTATTGGGATCGTCTCAAAGCTCTCCAAATGTACTCACTAGAAAGGAGACGAGAGAGATACCAAATAATATACACCTGGAAGATACTGGAGGGCCAGGTCCCAAATCTACACAGTTAAATAACAACGTACTGGAGTGAACGATATGGAAGAAATGCAGAATAGAACCAGTGAAGAGCAGAGGTGCCATAGCCACAATCAGAGAACACTGTATAAACATCAGAGGTCCGCGGTTGTTCAACGTCCTCCCAGCGAGCATAAGAAATATTGCCGGAACAACCGTGGACATCTTCAAGAGGAAACTAAACAGTTTTCTCCAAGGAGTGCCGGACCAACCGGGCTGTGGTGGGTATGTGGGCCTGCGGGCCGCTCCAAGCAACAGCCTGGTGGACCAAACTCTCACAAGTCAAGCCTGGCCTCGGGCCGGGTTTGGGGAGTAGAAGAACTCCCAGAACCTCATCAACCAGGTATCAACCAAGGAGGAGGGTGGTGGAGGGTCGAGGGTGGCTACGGGAGTGTGGTGGTGTAGAGAAGACAGGTGCAGGTGGTGCACCTGTGGGATCAGCAAGTATTTTTAGACATTGAAAGGTAGCACCTGTACAGCGCGCGCGCGCATTGCTAGAGGGGCGCGTGTGCTGCGGACTACACCCCCCCCCATCCCTTCTCTCATCTTCCCCTCTCTCTCTCTCTCTCTCTCTCTCTCTCTCTCTCTCTCTCTCTCTCTCTCTCTCTCTCTCTCTCTCTCTCTCTCTCTCTCTCTCTCTCTCTCTCTCTCACAGAGAGAGAGAGAGAGAGATTGTTATAAACATTGTTATATCTATTGTTATAAACAGCCTCCTGGTGCGTCGGAGCTCATTAACTGTTTAATAATTGTAAACAAACCCGCCAAAGATTGAGGAAAGATGTATAGGTTCGTAAGTGCTTGCGTAACTGCTTCGTGAATCTGGTCCCCTGTGCTTCATGGCCCAGAGAGATATCCTCTAGGCCAGACCCACCCCGTGGGCAACACCGGACAAAATAGTCACTATAAACCACTTGTGTCCGGACGGTGAAAGTGACCAGACGCTATTGTGGTTATCTTGAGATGATTTCGGGGCTTTAGTGTCCCCGCGGCCCGGTCCTCGACCAGGCCTCCATCCCCAGGAAGCAGCCCGTAACAGCTGACTAACACCCAGGTACCTATTTTACTGCTAGGTAACAGGGGCATAGGGTGAAAGAAACATTGCTCATTGTTTCTCGCCGGCGCCTGGGATCGAACCCAGGACCACAGGATCACAAGTCCAGCGTGCTGTCCGCTCGGCCGACCGGCTGTGTATATATTCGACGTTCACGTACGGAAGACCGGACTCTTACAGATATGAAGATGTTAGCCCCATGATGGAGCCCACTCTTAAAGAAACTCATTAAGAAACTGGAAAAGGTTAACCATTTGGCAACAAGGCTAGTCCCGGAGTTGCAAGGGATGGGATATGAAGAGCGACTGAAGGAACTGAACCTGACGACGTTAAAAATAAAGGAGGGAGCAAGGAGATATGATAGCAGCATACAAAATATTTAGGTGTATCGACAGACTGGAAATAGACGAAATGTTCACACGGAATATCAACAGAACGAGGGAACATAGGTGGAAGCTGGAAACTCAGGTGAATCAATGAGATGTTAGAAAGTTTTCTTTTAGCGTGAAAGAAGTGGAGAAATGGAATGAAGTAACATTGTGGAAGCAAACACTATTCATAGCTTTAAAACTAGGTATGATAGTGAAGGACAGGAGTCGTTGCTTTAAACAACCAAAGGCTAGAAAGGCGGGATCCAAGAGCCAATGCTCGATCCCGCAGCCACAAATAGGCGAGTACACACTCCTGTGTGATACCACACAACTGGTAGACGGTTGGAACAAGTTAGGTGAGAAGGTGGTGGAGGCCAAGACCGTCAGTAGTTTCAAGTGTTATATGACAAAGAATGCTAGGAAGACGGGACACCACGAGCGTAGCTTTCATCCTGTAACTACACTTAGGTAATTACACACACACACACACACACACACACACACACACACACACACACACACACACACACACACACACACACACACACACACACAAGGGGCACACGCACTAGGGGACACAAGTGGAAACTGAGTGCCCAAATGAGCCACAGAGATATTAGAAAGAACTTTTTTAGTGTCAGAGTGGTTGACAAATGGAATGCATTAGGCAATAATGTGGTGGAGGCTGACTCCATATACAGTTTCAAGTGTAGATATGATAAGAGCCCGATAGGCTCAGGAACCTGTACACCAGTTGATTGACGGTTGAGAGGCGGGACCAAAGAGCCAGAGCTTAACCCCCGCAAGCACAACTAGGTGAGTACAACTAGGCGAGTACACACGCACGCACGCACGCAAATGAAAACCCTCTCAAGCATCTTAATACCACCTCACAAATATCAACATTTCTGCACGCAGTATTACAAATTAATTTCCATCTCTCCAATTTTTTTGCTGGAATAAAGTCTTTGAGGGCTCCTCATAATGTTGTGTAGCAACATGGAGCTCTGTAACCACATGAAGTAAACATGGAGCTCTGTAACCACATGAAGTAAACATGGAGCTCTTTAACCACATGAAGTAAACATGGAGCTCTGTAACCACATGAAGTAAACATGGAGCTCTTTAACCACATGAAGTAAACATGGAGCTCTGTAACCACATGAAGTAAACATGGAGCTCTGTAACCACATGAAGTAAACATGGAGCTCTGTAACCACATGAAGTAAACATGGAGCTCTTTAACCACATGAAGTAAACATGGAGCTCTGTAACCACATGAAGTAAACATGGAGCTCTGTAACCACATGAAGTAAACATGGAGCTCTGTAACCACATGAAGTAAACATGGAGCTCTGTAACCACATGAAGTAAACATGGAGCTCTGTAACCACATGAAGTAAACATGGAGCTCTGTAACCACATGAAGTAAACATGGAGCTCTGTAACCACATGAAGTAAACATGGAGCTCTGTAACCACATGAAGTAAACATGGAGCTCTGTAACCACATGAAGTAAACATGGAGCTCTGTAACCACATGAAGTAAACATGGAGCTCTGTAACCACATGAAGTAAACATGGAGCTCTGTAACCACATGAAGTAAACATGGAGCTCTTTAACCACATGAAGTAAACATGGAGCTCTGTAACCACATGAAGTAAACATGGAGCTCTGTAACCACATGAAGTAAACATGGAGCTCTGTAACCACATGAAGTAAACATGGAGCTCTGTAACCACATGAAGTAAACATGGAGCTCTGTAACCACATGAAGTAAACATGGAGCTCTGTAACCACATGAAGTAAACATGGAGCTCTGTAACCACATGAAGTAAACATGGAGCTCTTTAACCACATGAAGTAAACATGGAGCTCTGTAACCACATGAAGTAAACATGGAGCTCTTTAACCACATGAAGTAAACATGGAGCTCTTTAACCACATGAAGTAAACATGGAGCTCTTTAACCACATGAAGTAAACATGGAGCTCTTTAACCACATGAAGTAAACATGGAGCTCTTTAACCACATGAAGTAAACATGGAGCTCTGTAACCACATGAAGTAAACATGGAGCTCTTTAACCACATGAAGTAAACATGGAGCTCTGTAACCACATGAAGTAAACATGGAGCTCTTTAACCACATGAAGTAAACATGGAGCTCTGTAACCACATGAAGTAAACATGGAGCTCTGTAACCACATGAAGTAAACATGGAGCTCTGTAACCACATGAAGTAAACATGGAGCTCTGTAACCACATGAAGTAAACATGGAGCTCTTTAACCACATGAAGTAAACATGGAGCTCTGTAACCACATGAAGTAAACATGGAGCTCTGTAACCACATGAAGTAAACATGGAGCTCTGTAACCACATGAAGTAAACATGGAGCTCTGTAACCACATGAAGTAAACATGGAGCTCTTTAACCACATGAAGTAAACATGGAGCTCTGTAACCACATGAAGTAAACATGGAGCTCTGTAACCACATGAAGTAAACATGGAGCTCTGTAACCACATGAAGTAAACATGGAGCTCTGTAACCACATGAAGTAAACATGGAGCTCTTTAACCACATGAAGTAAACATGGAGCTCTGTAACCACATGAAGTAAACATGGAGCTCTGTAACCACATGAAGTAAACATGGAGCTCTGTAACCACATGAAGTAAACATGGAGCTCTTTAACCACATGAAGTAAACATGGAGCTCTGTAACCACATGAAGTAAACATGGAGCTCTTTAACCACATGAAGTAAACATGGAGCTCTGTAACCACATGAAGTAAACATGGAGCTCTGTAACCACATGAAGTAAACATGGAGCTCTGTAACCACATGAAGTAAACATGGAGCTCTTTAACCACATGAAGTAAACATGGAGCTCTTTAACCACATGAAGTAAACATGGAGCTCTTTAACCACATGAAGTAATTACACGCACGAACAACACATTTCCTCCCCAAAACTTGTCACCTGTAAACTTTTGTCACCGGCGGTAAATTAGAATATTTTTGTTATTTGAAATGCTTATTATATATATATAGTTTTTTGGGGCAGCTAGTTAATTTTTTGTAATTGTTTTCCGATGTTCTCTCGTCTTCTGCAATGTGTTACGAGGGCTGGGAAAGGTGGGGTGGAAAGGGTGGGAAAGGTAAGGACAGCTGGGTTTAAGGGAAAGGTGTGAGTAAGGCAGGTTTATTGTGTTTATTCAAAGTTTACACAATGTTTATTCATTGTAAACATTTCCTCAGTTTCTACCCTGGCAATCCCTCTACGTATTTTATACGTCTGTATCATGTCTCCCCTCTCCCTAACGTCGTCAGATTTAGTTCCTTCTGTCTCTCTTCGTACCTCATCCCTCGCAGCTCTGGGACGAGTCTCGTTGCAAGCTTCTGTACTTTTTCGAGCTTCCTTATGTGTTTAAGATGGTGGCTCCAGGATGGTGCGGCGTACTCTAAGACTGGCCTCACATAGGCGGTATATAGTGATATAAAAGCCTCCTTATTCAAGTTTCTGAAGGATGTTCTGACTCTTATCAGAGTAGAGTATGCGGCTGACGTTATTCTGTTTATATGAGCCTCTGGAGTTAGGTTTGGTGTTATGTCCACTCCCAGGTCTTTTTCTCTAATTGAGAAGTAGTTTCCCTTCATCATGTATCGTCCTTTCGGTCTCCTGATCCCATTTCCATCACCTTACACTTGCTGGGGTTGAACTCTAGCAGCCATTTCTCGGACCAGCTCTGCAACCTGTTCAAGTCATCCTGGAGAATCTTACAAATCCTCATATGTCTCAATCCTCCTCATTAGTTCTGCGTTACCTAAATATTTAGTAGTTTCTCTTCCGGGGCTGCTTCCTCATCTAGCTCTGGGAGCTGTCCAGGCTCAGTAGTGAACACTCCATGGAAGCTGGCATTGAGCTCCTCACACATTTCTTTATCATTTTCTGTATTCTGGTGTCCCATTTTTCGTAGCCTGGTCACTTGCTCATTCACTGTCATTTTCCTTCTTATATGATTATGTAGGAGTTTCTGACGTCTCTGCTTTGGAGTCAATATCATTTTCATACTTTCTTCCAAACTTCTTATGTTTATGTAGTCATTCCTGGCCCGGTTGCATCTATTAACAAGTTTACCTCTGTCCTTAGCCTTCTGTATTTCCTCCACTCCCTCCTGCTTTTTGCTCTTGCTTCCTGGCACTGTCTATTGAACCTCGGGGTATTATATACCTTCCTAATATTTTCCCTTAATGGTGACATGAATCTCTTCTGCATCTTTGCACCTCAGTTTGACTTGGTCCATCATTTCCTGGACCGTCTTCCCTCTAAGGTCCTCCCCGTGCACACTTCCCAGATACTCTCTTACTCTCATGTAGTCTCCTCCGGTATAGTCTGCTGCTCTCCCTTCCCTGACTCCTGGTCTTATTCCATCATGTAGTTGAATACAAGGAGTGCCGGACCAGCCGGGCTGTGGTGGGTTATGTGGGCCTGCGGGCCGCTCCAAGCAACAGCCTGGTGGACCAAACTCTCACAAGTCAAGCCTGGCCTCGGCCCGGGCTTGGGGAGTAGAAGAACTCCCAGAACCCCATCAGCCAGGTATCAACCAGGTAATACCAGGACACCTAGTGTTATTTCCTAGTGGTATTTCCAAACCAGCTCCTAGTGGTATTTCATGCTTTAAGTTCTCAATGTTTTCCTCATTCTGGGAGAAGATCATGTCCAGTTGGCTTGGCGTATCTCCTCTTTCTCTTGTGTCCTCTTTTTACATGTTGTGTTAAGAAGTTTCTTTCTACAACTTCCACTAACTTCACTCCCCATGTTTCGTCCCCCGCCATGAGGATTTCTGGATTCCCAGTCACTCTCCATAATTTAGGTCTTCCATGACTAGAAGTTTAGCTCAGATTGTGTGTGCCACTGTTGCTGCTTCTGTTGTTTGGTAAGGGGTTGTAACTTACCATATTGTTAAAAAGTGTGAGTGTGAGTGTGTGTGTGTGTTTGTGTGTGAGTGTGAGTGTGTGTGTGTTTGTGATTAATGAGCACAAGCTGCTGTAACATAGAATGTCCCATCAAGCGGAAAAAGTTTTTTGATATAACCGAATTTTTGGGATGACCCTTGACACCTGGTGCAGGTAAACCACAGACAACACACATCTTACCATGGTCACCGTCAGGGTCGTTCACGTCATCATTTTCCTTCTAAGCATTTTAGAAGTCGTAATTTTTATGCCGTGTTGAATGTGTCATTTGCATATTCTTTTTTTTTCTTCCCCAGGTGAGTTGGCGTGGATGTTGGCGTAGGTGTCGGCGCGGGTGTCGGCGCGGGTGTCGGCGCGGGTGTTGGAACACCTGCTATAGATCACAGTAAGTCACTTGCAACCAAACCTCTCAAATAACACATCATATTTTTGACGGAATTAGTAAAACTGTCAATCCTTCAAAAATTATAAATAACAGAAAAAATGAACGCATTTTCAAATGGGATTTTATATATATATATATATATATATATATATATATATATATATATATATACTATTTGTAATGCCGATGGGTTAAAAATTAATTCATCAAATTACGGCCTGATGTAAAATATTGTATATGTATACCTAGTTAATACGATTTTTGTAATGGAAGCTGCTGACGACTGCAAAAAAAAAAATATATGTGCGCGTATTTTATCAAATAAATACATAATATAGCTTCCTGTGTATCGTTGGAGAGTTTAAATTGGGGTTAAACAGGTTAATGGATCATCAAGTGAAGGGCGGACAGTTTGGGCTACAAACAGCAACAGCCTAATTGATCAGTTTTATGTAAAATGTTTCTAGTTTTATGGAAAATAATGAGCTACACAACCCAGGACAACGTGGATTTAGAGCGGGCAGATCCTGTCTGTCACAGTTACTCAACCACTATGACAAAATCACAAAAGCCTTAGAGGAAAAGCAAAATGCAGATGTTGTATACACAGACTTTACAAAGCCATTCGACAAATGTGACCTTGGGGTGATAGCACAGAAAAATGAGGTCAGTAGTGTGACGGGAAAGTGTTGGAGTGTAGATGTTCGGCAGTCCTCCAATGGCAGGTGTCAATGCCTGGTCACACTTACAAAAAAAAGATAGACTGCTTGCCTGTTGTCTGTGGTAAGTGAGAGGGAGGAACACGTAAAACACAAAGTATGAACAATGAAACTTTAATATATACTTTAAACATAAATGAAAATAAAGACAAATCTCGGGTAAATGAATAGTGCAATTAAATAACAAAGACAAATGCAAAAACACAAGAGATTAAATAGTATAATGGTGCTGAGAATATTGGCTATGGCTGAGACCTCCCTTAGTATACAAAAGCCAGAGAGCTTAATATGCCAGAGAGAGATGTCAACTCTAAGAGCACAAAGAATATTCTGAAGTTGATGGCTGGTCCAGGCTCAGACGTCGACTCAGGTAGATGGCGCTGAGATGCAGGGTGCAGGTGCGCGGTCGGTGAGTCACCAATCAGGAGCAGGCAGGCTGGGATGGGTAGTTGGCTGGTTGACGACGAGCTGGCATGGAGGGTGTGTGGAGTAGGGGGGTTAGGGTACGTTTTGCCTCCTGGTCAAAACGTTTTGTGCTACCGGTGACGTATCTTGAATGTAGCCTGGTTGATACCTGGTTGATGGGGTTCTGGGAGTTCTTCTACTCCCCAAGCCCGGCCCGAGGCCAGGCTTGACATGTGAGAGTTTGGTCCACCAGGCTGTTGCTTGGAGCGGCCCGCAGGCCCACATACCCACCACAGCCCGGTTGGTCCGGCACTCCTTGGAGGATTAAATCTAGTTTCCTCTTGAAAATGTCCACGGTTGTTCCGGCAATATTTCTTATGCTTGCTGGGAGGACGTTGAACAACCGCGGACCTCTGATGTTTATACAGTGTTCTCTGATTGTGCCTATGACACCTCTGCTCTTCACTGGTTCTATTCTTCATTTTCTTCCATATCGTTTACTCCAGTACGTTGTTATTTTACTGTGTAGATTTGGTACTTGGCCCTCCAGTATCTTCCAGGTGTATATTATTTGATATCTCTCTCGTCTTCTTTCTAGCATCTTATACTTGTAAACTAGACGTAACTTTAGGTAGGGAAGAGCAGGCTCAATCTCTCTTGAAAGAGATTATCGTCACAGTAGGAATAACGGGTAAAGTGGGGAGTTGGATTTTCAACATTCTGCTAAACAGAATGGTGAGAGTGACGGTCAAGCAATTAAGATCAAGCTCAAGTGCAGTGAAAAGCTCTGCACCCAAAGGCACAGTCCTTGCACCGCTGCTATTCATCATTCTTATCTCGGATATAGACAAAAATTCTAATCACAGCTTCGTGTCATCCTTTGCAGATGAAACAAAAATCTCCATGAAAATTTCCTCTGTAGAAGACACTGAAAAACTACAGGCAGATATAAACAAAGTCTTCGATTGGGCAGCAGAGAATAACATGATGTTTAACGGTGACAAGTTGCAGGTACTGAGGTATGGTGGAAACGAGGAAGTTAAACGAAACACAGGGTACAGGACACAGGGTACAAGACACAGGACACAGGGTACAGGACACAGGGTACAGGACACAGGGTACAAGACACAGGGTACAGGACACAGGGTACAGGACACAATCAGACCTACTCATAGAAGGAAAGCAACATGTAAAAGATCGGGGAATTATGATGTTTGACGACCTGACATTTAGTGAACATAACCGAGCAAATATAGCGGCGGCGGCCAGGAAAATGATAGGATAGATATGTGAACGTTCACATCCAGAAACCCCACAGCAATGGTAATACTATTTAAATCACTGGTGCTGTCCCGTCTTGAGTATTGGTACTCACCAATACTCACTTCCTCTTTCAGAACGGGAGACTCACTTCCTCTTTTCAGAGCGGGAGCGGGAGACCAAGCAATTGTTGCGTCAGCCAGAAAAATGATAGGATAGATTACGAGAACCTTCAAGTCCAGAGATCCCATCACAATGGTTGTACTCTTCAAATCACTTGTGTTGTCCCGTCTTGAGTACTGCTCAGTACTCACTTTCCCCTTCAGAGCAGGAGAGATTGCTGAAATAGAGGGAATACAGAGAACATACACGGCACGCATAGACGAGATAAAACACCTAAATTATTGGGACCGTCTCAAAGCTCTCGAAATGTACTCTTTGGAAAGGAGACGAGAAAGTATCCATTAATATATACATGGAAGATACTGGAGGGCCAGGTCCCAAATTTACACAGTAGAATAACAACATATTGGAGCAAAAGGTACGGAAGGAAATGCAGAATAGAACCAGTGAGGAGTAGAGGTGCCAAAGGCACAATCAGAGAACACTGAACATCAGAGGTCCACAGCTGTTCAACACCCTCCCAGCAAGCATTAGAAATATTGCTGGAACAAAGGTGGTTGTATTCAAAAGGCACTTAGATAAGTTCTTGCAAGAAGTGCCGGACGAACCAGACTGTAGTGGACATGTGGGCCTGTGGGCCGCTCCAAGCAACAGCCTGTTGGACCGAGCTCTCACAAGTCGTATCGTTCTGAGAGCAGAACTGGGAGGCACCCATTATAAGGGAAAGTGAGAGATTGAGAGGTGAGGTGAGGTGACATCCAATTTGAAGTGAGGAGAGAAAATATGAAGTGAGAGACCGTGAGTGTTGAGGTGCGGCCAGGTGTGGGGGTGGGGAGGTGCAGTATGTGGGTACACTCTTAAACTACGACCTGCTGGGAACTGTACCAGCTGCTGGTAACTCTACGAACTGCTGGTAACTCTACGAACTGCTGGTAACTCTACGAACTGCTGGTAACTCTACGAACTGCTGGTAACTCTACGAACTGCTGGTAACTCTACGAACTGCTGGTAACTCTACGAACTGCTGGTAACTCTACGAACTGCTGTTAACTCTACGAGCTGCTGGTAACTCTACGAACTGCTGGTAACTCTACGAACTGTTGGTAACTCTACGAACTGTTGGTTACTCTACGAACTGCTGGTAACTCTACGAACTGCTGGTAACTCTACGAACTGCTGGTAACTCTACGAACTGCTGGTAACTACGAACTGCTGGTAACTCTACGAGCTGCTGGTAACTCTACGAACTGCTGGTAACTCTACGAACTGCTGGTAACTCTACGAACTGCTGGTAACTCTACGAGCTGCTGGC
>NC_091208.1:27549773-27610361 GCF_040958095.1 Procambarus clarkii
TCAGGTGGTGTTGGGGGGGTTGTCAGGTGGGGTTGGGGGTTGTCAGGTGGTGTTGGGGGTTGTCAGGTGGTGTTGGCGGGTTGTCAGGTGGGGTGGGGGTTGTCAGGTGGTGTTGGGGGTTGTCAGGTGGTGTTGGGGGTTGTCAGGTGGTGTTGGGGATTGTCAGGTGGTGTTGGGGGTTGTCAGGTGGTGTTGGGGGTTGTCAGGTGGGGTTGGGGGTTGTCAGGTGGTGTTGGGGGGCTGTCAGGTGGGGTTGGGGGTTGTCAGGTGGTGTTGGGGGTTGTCAGGTGGGGTTGGAGGTTGTCAGGTGGTGTTGGGGGGTTGTCAGGTGGGGTTGGGGGTTGTCAGGTGGGGTTGGAGGTTGTCAGGTGGGGTTGGAGGTTGTCGGGTGGTGTTGGGGGTTGTCAGGTGGTGTTGGGGGTTGTCAGGTGGTGTTGGGGGTTGTCAGGTGGTGTTGGAGGTTGTCAGGTGGTGTTGGGGGGTTGTCAGGTGAGGTTGGGGGTTGTCAGTTTGGGTTGGAAGTTGTCAGGTGGGGTTGGAGGTTGTCGGGTGGTGTTGGGGGGTTGTCAGTTGGTGTTGGGGGTTGTCAGGTGGTGTTGGGGTTTGTCAGGTGGTGTTGGGGGTTGTCAGGTGGGGTTGGAGGTTGTCAGGTGGTGTTGGGGGGTTGTCAGGTGGTGTTGGGGGTTGTCAGGTGGTGTTGGGGGTTGTCAGGTGGGGTTGGAGGTTGTCAGGTGGGGTTGGGGGGTTGTCAGGTGGTGTTGGGGGGTTGTCAGGTGGTGTTGGGGGTTGTCAGGTGGTGTTGGGGGTTGTCAGGTGGTGTTGGGGGGTTGTCAGGTGGTGTTGGGGGTTGTCAGGTGGTGTTGGGGGTTGTCAGGTGGGGTTGGAGGTTGTCAGGTGGGGTTGGGGGGTTGTCAGGTGGTGTTGGGGGTTTGTCAGGTGGTGTTGGGGGTTGTCAGGTGGTGTTGGGGGTTGTCAGGTGGTGTTGGGGGGTTGTCAGGTTGTGTTGGGGGTTGTCAGGTGGTGTTGGGGGGTTGTCAGGTGGTGTTGAGGGTTGTCAGGTGGTGTTGGGGGTTGTCAGGTGGGGTTGGGGGGTTGTCAGGTGGTGTTGGGGGTTTGTCAGGTGGTGTTGGGGGGGTTGTCAGGTGGTGTTGGGGGTTGTCAGGTGGGGTTGGGGGGTTGTCAGGTGGTGTTGGGGGGTTGTCAGGTGGTGTTGGGGGTTGTCACGTGGTGTTGGGGGTTGTCAGGTGGTGTTGGGGGGGTTGTCAGGTGGTGCTGGGGGGGTTGTCAGGTGGTGTTGGGGGTTGTCAGGTGGTGTTGGGGGGTTGTCAGGTGGTGTTTGGGGTTGGGGGGTTGTCAGGTGGTGCTGGGGGGGTTGTCAGGTGGTGTTGGGGGTTGTCAGGTGGTGTTGGGGGGTTGTCAGGTGGTGTTTGGGGTTGGGGGGTTGTCAGGTGGTGTTTGGGGTTGGGGGGTTGTCAGGTGGTGTTGGGGGGGTTGTCAGGTGGTGTTGGGGGGGTTGTCAGGTGGTGTTGGGGGTTGTCAGATTGGGTTGGGGGGTTGTCAGGTGGTGTTGGGGGGGTTGTCAAGTGGTGTTGGGGGGGTTGTCAGGTGGTGTTGGGGGTTGTCAGGTGGGGTTGGGGGGTTGTCAGGTGGTGTTGGGGGGGGTTGTCAGGTGGTGTTGGGGGGGTTGTCAGGTGGTGTTGGGGGGGTTGTCAGGTGGTGTTGGGGGTTGTCAGGTGGGGTTGGGGGGTTGTCAGGTGGTGTTGGGGGGGTTGTCAGGTGGTGTTGGGGGGGGTTGTCAGGTGGTGTTGGGGGTTGTCAGATGGTGTTGGGGGGTTGTCAGGTGGTGTTGGAGGTTGTCAGGTGGTGTTGGGGGTTGTCAGGTGGGGTTGGAGGTTGTCAGGTGGTGTTGGGGGTTGTCAGGTGGTGTTGGGGGATGTCAGGTGGTGTTGGGGGGTTGTCAGGTGGTGTTGGGGGATGTCAGGTGGTGTTGGGGGGTTGTCAGGTGGTGTTGGGGGGTTGTCAGGTGGTGTTGGGGGTTGTCAGGTGGTGTTGGGGGTTGTCAGGTGGTGTTGGGGGGTTGTCAGGTGGTGTTGGGGGGTTGTCAGGTGGTGTTGGGGGTTGTCAGGTGGGGTTGGAGGTTGTCAGGTGGTGTTGGGGGGTTGTCAGGTGGGGTTGGGGGGTTGTCAGGTGGTGTTGGGGGTTGTCAGGTTGTGTTGGGGGTTGTCAGGTGGTGTTGGGGATTGTCAGGTGGTGTTGGGGGTTGTCAGGTGGTGTTGGGGGGGTTGTCAGGTGGTTTTGGGGGGGTTGTCAGGTGGTGTTGGGGGTTGTCAGGTGGTGTTGGGGGGTTGTCAGGTGGTGTTGGAGGTTGTCAGGTGGTGTTGGGGGTTGTCAGGTGGTGCTGGGGGTTGTCAGGTGGGGTTGGAGGTTGTCAGGTGGGGTTGGGGGTTGTCAGGTGCGGTTGGAGGTTGTCAGGTGGGGTTGGGGGGTTGTCAGGTGGTGTTGGGGGTTGTCAGGTGGTGTTGGGGGGTTGTCAGGTGGTGTTGGGGGTTGTCAGGTGGTGTTGGGGGTTATCAGGTGGTGTAGGGGGTTGTCAGGTGGTGTTGGGGGATGTCAGGTGGTGTTGGGGGATGTCAGGTGGTGTTGGGGGTTGTCAGGTGGTGTTGGGGGATGTCAGGTGGTGTTGGGGGTTGTCAGGTGGTGTTGGGGGGTTGTCAGGTGGTGTTGGGGGTTGTCAGGTGGTGTTGGGGGTTGTCAGGTGGTGTTGGGGGTTGTCAGGTGGTGTTGGGGGTTGTCAGGTGGTGTTGGGGGTTGTCAAGTGGGGTTGGGGGGTTGTCAGGTGGTGTTGGGGGTTGTCAGGTGGTGTTGGGGGTTGTCAGGTGGTGTTGGGGGTTGTCAGGTGGTGTTGGGGGTTGTCAGGTGGTGTTGGGGGTTGTCAGGTGGGGTTGGAGGTTGTCAGGTGGTGTTGGGGGTTGTCAGGTGGTGTTGGGGGTTGTCAGGTGGTGTTGGGGGGTTGTCAGGTGGTGTTGGGGGGGTTGTCGGGTGGTGTTGGGGGGTTGTCAGGTGGTGTTGGGGGGTTGTCAGTTGGTGTTGGGGGTTGTCAGGTGGTGTTGGGGGTTGTCATGTGGTGTTGGGGGGGGTTGTCAGGTGGGGTTGGAGGTTGTCAGGTGGTGTTGGGGGTTGTCAGGTGGTGTAGGGGGTTGTCAGGTGGTGTTGGGGGTTGTCAGGTGGTGTTGGGGGATGTCAGGTGGTGTTGGGGGTTGTCAGGTGGGGTTGGGGGGTTGTCAGGTGGTGTTGGGGGTTGTCAGGTGGTGTAGGGGGTTGTCAGGTGGTGTAGGGGGTTGTCAGGTGGTGTTGGGGGATGTCAGGTGGTGTTGGGGGTTGTCAGGTGGTGTTGGGGGTTGTCAGGTGGTGTAGGGGGTTGTCAGGTGGTGTTGGCGGTTGTCAGGTGGTGTTGGGGGATGTCAGGTGGTGTTGGGGGGTTGTCAGGTTGGGTTGGGGGTTGTCAGGTGGTGTTGGGGGTGGTCAGGTGGTGTTGGGGGATGTCAGGTGGTGTAGGGGGTTGTCAGGTGGTGTTGGGGGTTGTCAGGTGGTGTTGGGGGATGTCAGGTGGTGTTGGGGGTTGTCAGGTGGGGTTGGGGGTTGTCAGGTGGTGTAGGGGGTTGTCAGGTGGTGTTGGGGGATGTCAGGTGGTGTAGGGGGTTGTCAGGTGGTGTAGGGGGTTGTCAGGTGGTGTTGGGGGATGTCAGGTGGTGTTGGAGGTTGTCAGGTTGGGTTGGGGGTTGTCAGGTGGTGTTGGGGGTTGTCAGGTGGGGTTGGGGGTTGTCAGGTGGTGTTGGGGGATGTCAGGTGGTGTAGGGGGTTGTCAGGTGGTGTTGGGGGTTGTCAGGTGGGGTTGGGGGTTGTCAGGTGGTGTTGGGGGTTGTCAGGTGGTGTAGGGGGTTGTCAGGTGGTGTAGGGGGTTGTCAGGTGGTGTTGGGGGATGTCAGGTGGTGTTGGGGGTTGTCAGGTGGTGTTGGGGGTTGTCAGGTGGTGTAGGGGGTTGTCAGGTGGTGTAGGGGGTTGTCAGGTGGTGTTGGGGGATGTCAGGTGGTGTTGGGGGTTGTCAGGTGGTGTTGGGGGTTGTCAGGTGGTGTAGGGGGGTTGTCAAGTGGTGTAGGGGGTTGTCAGGTGGTGTTGGGGGGGTTGTCGGGTGGTGTTGGGGGGGTTGTCAGGTGGTGTTGGGGGGTTGTCAGGTGGTGTTGGGGGTTGTCAGGTGGTGTTGGGGGTTGTCAGGTGGTGTTGGGGGTTGTCAGGTGGTGTTGGGGGTTGTCAGGTGGTGTTGGAGGTTGTCAGGTGGTGTTGGGGGGTTGTCAGGTGGTGTTGGGGGTTGTCAGGTTGGGTTGGGGGTTGTCAGGTGGTGTTGGGGGTTGTCAGGTGGTGTTGGGGGTTGTCAGGTGGTGTTGGGGGATGTCAGGTGGTGTTGGGGGTTGTCAGGTGGTGTTGGGGGTTGTCAGGTGGTGTAGGGGGGTTGTCAGGTGGTGTAGGGGGTTGTCAGGTGGTGTAGGGGGTTGTCAGGTTGGGTTGGGGGTTGTCAGGTGGGGTTGGGGGAGTTGTCAGGTGGGGTTGGGGGGTTGTCAGGTAGGGTTGGGGGTTGTCAGGTGGTGTTGTGGGTTGTCAGGTGGTGTTGGGGGATGTCAGGTGGGGTTAGGGGGTTGTCAGGTGGGGTTGGGGGGTTGTCAGGTGGGGTTGGGGGTTTGTCAGGTGGGGTTGGGGGTTGTCAGGTGGGGTTGGGGGTTGTCAGGTGGTGTTGGGGGTTGTCAGGTGGTGTTGGGGGTTGTCAGGTGGGGTTAGGGGGTTGTCAGGTGGGGTTGGGGGGTTGTCAGGTGGGGTTGGGGGGTTGTCAGGTGGGATTGGGGGATGTCAGGTGGTGTTGGGGGTTGTCAGGTGGTGTTGGGGGTTGTCAGGTGGTGTTGGGGGTTGTCAGGTGGTGTTGGGGGGTTGTCAGGTGGTGTTGGGGGGGTTGTCGGGTGGTGTTGGGGGGGTTGTCAGGTGGTGTTGGGGGGTTGTCAGGTGGTGTTGGGGGTTGTCAGGTGGTGTTGGGGGTTGTCAGGTGGTGTTGGGGGATGTCAGGTGGTGTTGGGGGTTGTCAGGTGGTGTTGGGGGGTTGTCAGGTGGTGTTGGGGTGTTGTCAGGTTGGGTTGGGGGTTGTCAGGTGGGGTTGGGGGGCTTGTCAGGTGGGGTTGGGGGGTTGTCAGGTGGGGTTGGGGGTTGTCAGGTGGTGTTGGGGGTTGTCAGGTGGTGTTGGGGGTTGTCAGGTGGTGTTGGGGGTTGGCAGGTGTTGTTGGGGGATGTCAGGTGGGGTTAGGGGGTTGTCAGGTGGGGTTGGGGGGTTGTCAGGTGGGGTTGGGGGTTTGTCAGGTGGGGTTGGGGGTTGTCAGGTGGGGTTGGGGGTTGTCAAGTGGTGTTGGGGGTTGTCAGATGGTGTTGGGGGTTGTCAGGTGGGGTTAGGGGGTTGTCAGGTGGGGTTGGGGGGTTGTCAGGTGGGGTTGGGGGGTTGTCAGGTGGGGTTGGGGGTTGTCAGGTGGTGTTGGGGGTTGTCAGGTGGTGTTGGGGGTTGTCAGGTGGTGTTGGGGGGTTGTCAGGTGGTGTTGGGGGGGTTGTCGGGTGGTGTTGGGGGGGTTGTCAGGTGGTGTTGGGGGGTTGTCAGGTGGTGTTGGGGGTTGTCAGGTGGTGTTGGGGGTTGTCAGGTGGTGTTGGGGGATGTCAGGTGGTGTTGGGGGTTGTCAGGTGGTGTTGGGGGGTTGTCAGGTGGTGTTGGGGGGTTGTCAGGTTGGGTTGGGGGTTGTCAGGTGGGGTTGGGGGGGTTGTCAGGTGGGGTTGGGGGGTTGTCAGGTGGGGTTGGGGGTTGTCAGGTGGTGTTGGGGGTTGTCAGGTGGTGTTGGGGGTTGTCAGGTGGTGTTGGGGGTTGTCAGGTGGTGTTGGGGGTTGTCAAGTGGGGTTGGGGGGTTGTCAGGTGGTGTTGGGGGGGGTTGTCAGGTGGTGTTTGGGGGGTTGTCAGGTGGTGTTGGGGGTTGTCAGGTGGTGTTGGGGGGGTTGTCAGGTGGTGTTGGGGGTTGTCAGGTGGGGTTAGGGGTTGTCAGGTGGTGTCGGGGGTTGTCAGGTGGGGTTGGGGGGTTGTCAGGTGGTGTTGGGGGTTGTCAGGTGGTGTTGGGGGGGGTTGTCAGGTGGTGTTGGGGGGGTTGTCAGGTGGTGTTGGGGGTTGTCAGGTGGTGTTGGGGGTTGTCAGGTGGTGTTGGGGGTTGTCAGGTGGTGTTGGAGGTTGTCAGGTGGTGTTGGGGGTGTTCAGGTGGTGTAGGGGGTTGTCAGGTGGTGTTGGGGGGTTGTCAGGTGGTGTAGGGGGTTGTCAGGTGGTGTAGGGGGGTTGTCAGCTGGGGTTGGGGGTTGTCAGGTGGGGTTGGAGGTTGTCAGGTGGGGTTGGGGGGTTGTCAGGTGGTGTTGGGGGGTTGTCAGGTGGGGTTGGGGGGTTGTCAGGTGGGGTTGGGGGTTGTCAGGTGGTGTTGGGGGTTGTCAGGTGGTGTTGGGGGATGTCAGGTGGTGTAGGGGGTTGTCAGGTGGTGTTGGGGGTTGTCAGGTGGTGTTGGGGGATGTCAGGTGGTGTAGGGGGTTGTCAGGTGGTGTAGGGGGTTGTCAGGTGGTGTTGGGGGGTTGTCAGGTGGTGTTGGGGGGTTGTCAGGTTGGGGGTTGTCAGGTGGGGTTGGGGGGGTTGTCAGGTGGGGTTGGGGGGTTGTCATGTGGGGTTGGGGGTTGTCAGGTGGTGTTGGGGGTTGTCAGGTGGTGTTGGGGGATGTCAGGTGGTGTTGGGGGTTGTCAGGTGGTGTTGGGGGTTGTCAGGTGGTGTTGGGGGTTGTCAAGTGGGGTTGGGGGGTTGTCAGGTGGGGTTGGGGGTTGTCAGGTGGTGTTGGGGGTTGTCAGGTGGTGTTGGGGGGTTGTCAGGTGGTGTTGGGGGTTGTCAGGTTTTGTTGGGGGGTTGTCAGGTGGTGTTGGGGGGGTTGTCGGGTGGTGTTGGTGGGGTTGTCAGGTGTTGGGGGGTTGTCAGGTGGTGTTGGGGGTTGTCAGGTGGTGTTGGGGGTTGTCGGGTGGTGTTGGGGTGGTTGTCAGGTGGTGTTGGGGGGTTGTCAGGTGGTGTTGGGGGTTGTCAGGTGGTGTTGGGGGGTTGTCAGGTGGTGTTGGGGGGTTGTCAGGTTGGGTTGGGGGTTGTCAGGTTGGGTTGGGGGGGTTGTCAGGTGGGGTTGGGGGGTTGTCAGGTGGGGTTGGGGGTTGTCAGGTGGTGTTGGGGGTTGTCAGGTGGTGTTGGGGGTTGTCAGGTGGTGTTGGGGGTTGTCAAGTGGGATTGGGGGGTTGTCAGGTGGTGTTGGGGGGTTGTCAGGTGGTGTTGGGGGGGTTGTCGGGTGGTGTTGGGGGGGTTGTCAGGTGGTGTTGGGGGGTTGTCAGGTGGTGTTGGGGGTTGTCAGGTGGTGTTGGGGGTTGTCAGGTGGTGTTGGGGGATGTCAGGTGGTGTTGGGGGTTGTCAGGTGGTGTTGGGGGGTTGTCAGGTGGTGTTGGGGGGTTGTCAGGTTGGGTTGGGGGTTGTCAGGTGGGGTTGGGGGGGTTGTCAGGTGGGGTTGGGGGGTTGTCAGGTGGGGTTGGGGGTTGTCAGGTGGTGTTGGGGGTTGTCAGGTGGTGTTGGGGGTTGTCAGGTGGTGTTGGGGGTTGTCAGGTGGTGTTGGGGGTTGTCAAGTGGGGTTGGGGGGTTGTCAGGTGGTGTTGGGGGGGGTTGTCAGGTGGTGTTTGGGGGGTTGTCAGGTGGTGTTGGGGGTTGTCAGGTGGTGTTGGGGGGGTTGTCAGGTGGTGTTGGGGGTTGTCAGGTGGGGTTAGGGGTTGTCAGGTGGTGTCGGGGGTTGTCAGGTGGGGTTGGGGGGTTGTCAGGTGGTGTTGGGGGTTGTCAGGTGGTGTTGGGGGGGGTTGTCAGGTGGTGTTGGGGGGGTTGTCAGGTGGTGTTGGGGGTTGTCAGGTGGTGTTGGGGGTTGTCAGTTGGTGTTGGGGGTTGTCAGGTGGTGTTGGAGGTTGTCAGGTGGTGTTGGGGGTGTTCAGGTGGTGTAGGGGGTTGTCAGGTGGTGTTGGGGGGTTGTCAGGTGGTGTAGGGGGTTGTCAGGTGGTGTAGGGGGGTTGTCAGCTGGGGTTGGGGGTTGTCAGGTGGGGTTGGAGGTTGTCAGGTGGGGTTGGGGGGTTGTCAGGTGGTGTTGGGGGGGTTGTCGGGTGGTGTTGGGGGGGTTGTCAGGTGGTGTTGGGGGGTTGTCAGGTGGTGTTGGGGGTTGTCAGGTGGTGTTGGGGGTTGTCAGGTGGTGTTGGGGGATGTCAGGTGGTGTTGGGGGTTGTCAGGTGGTGTTGGGGGGTTGTCAGGTGGTGTTGGGGGGTTGTCAGGTTGGGTTGGGGGTTGTCAGGTGGGGTTGGGGGGGTTGTCAGGTGGGGTTGGGGGGTTGTCAGGTGGGGTTGGGGGTTGTCAGGTGGTGTTGGGGGTTGTCAGGTGGTGTTGGGGGTTGTCAGGTGGTGTTGGGGGTTGTCAGGTGGTGTTGGGGGTTGTCAAGTGGGGTTGGGGGGTTGTCAGGTGGTGTTGGGGGGGGTTGTCAGGTGGTGTTTGGGGGGTTGTCAGGTGGTGTTGGGGGTTGTCAGGTGGTGTTGGGGGGGTTGTCAGGTGGTGTTGGGGGTTGTCAGGTGGGGTTAGGGGTTGTCAGGTGGTGTCGGGGGTTGTCAGGTGGGGTTGGGGGGTTGTCAGGTGGTGTTGGGGGTTGTCAGGTGGTGTTGGGGGGGGTTGTCAGGTGGTGTTGGGGGGGTTGTCAGGTGGTGTTGGGGGTTGTCAGGTGGTGTTGGGGGTTGTCAGGTGGTGTTGGGGGTTGTCAGGTGGTGTTGGAGGTTGTCAGGTGGTGTTGGGGGTGTTCAGGTGGTGTAGGGGGTTGTCAGGTGGTGTTGGGGGGTTGTCAGGTGGTGTAGGGGGTTGTCAGGTGGTGTAGGGGGGTTGTCAGCTGGGGTTGGGGGTTGTCAGGTGGGGTTGGAGGTTGTCAGGTGGGGTTGGGGGGTTGTCAGGTGGTGTTGGGGGGTTGTCAGGTGGGGTTGGGGGGTTGTCAGGTGGGGTTGGGGGTTGTCAGGTGGTGTTGGGGGTTGTCAGGTGGTGTTGGGGGATGTCAGGTGGTGTAGGGGGTTGTCAGGTGGTGTTGGGGGTTGTCAGGTGGTGTTGGGGGATGTCAGGTGGTGTAGGGGGTTGTCAGGTGGTGTAGGGGGTTGTCAGGTGGTGTTGGGGGGTTGTCAGGTGGTGTTGGGGGGTTGTCAGGTTGGGGGTTGTCAGGTGGGGTTGGGGGGGTTGTCAGGTGGGGTTGGGGGGTTGTCATGTGGGGTTGGGGGTTGTCAGGTGGTGTTGGGGGTTGTCAGGTGGTGTTGGGGGATGTCAGGTGGTGTTGGGGGTTGTCAGGTGGTGTTGGGGGTTGTCAGGTGGTGTTGGGGGTTGTCAAGTGGGGTTGGGGGGTTGTCAGGTGGGGTTGGGGGTTGTCAGGTGGTGTTGGGGGTTGTCAGGTGGTGTTGGGGGGTTGTCAGGTGGTGTTGGGGGTTGTCAGGTTTTGTTGGGGGGTTGTCAGGTGGTGTTGGGGGGGTTGTCGGGTGGTGTTGGTGGGGTTGTCAGGTGTTGGGGGGTTGTCAGGTGGTGTTGGGGGTTGTCAGGTGGTGTTGGGGGTTGTCGGGTGGTGTTGGGGTGGTTGTCAGGTGGTGTTGGGGGGTTGTCAGGTGGTGTTGGGGGTTGTCAGGTGGTGTTGGGGGGTTGTCAGGTGGTGTTGGGGGGTTGTCAGGTTGGGTTGGGGGTTGTCAGGTTGGGTTGGGGGGGTTGTCAGGTGGGGTTGGGGGGTTGTCAGGTGGGGTTGGGGGTTGTCAGGTGGTGTTGGGGGTTGTCAGGTGGTGTTGGGGGTTGTCAGGTGGTGTTGGGGGTTGTCAAGTGGGATTGGGGGGTTGTCAGGTGGTGTTGGGGTGTTGTCAGGTGGTGTTTGGGGGGTTGTCAGGTGGTGTTTGGGGGGTTGTCAGGTGGTGTTGGGGGTTGTCAGGTGGTGTTGGGGGTTGTCAGGTGGTGTTGGGGGTTGTCAAGTGGTGTTGGGGGTTGTCAGGTGGTGTCGGGGGTTGTCAGGTGGGGTTGGGGGGTTGTCAGGTGGTGTTGGGGGTTGTCAGGTGGTGTTGGGGGGGTTGTCAGGTGGTGTTGGGGGGGTTGTCAGGTGGTGTTGGGGGTTGTCAGGTGGTGTTGGGGGTTGTCAGGTGGTGTTGGGGGTTGTCAGGTGGTGTTGGAGGTTGTCAGGTGGTGTTGGGGGTGTTCAGGTGGTGTAGGGGGTTGTCAGGTGGTGTTGGGGGGTTGTCAGGTGGTGTAGGGGGTTGTCAGGTGGTGTAGGGGGATGTCAGGTGGTGTTGGGGGGTTGTCAGGTGGGGTTGGGCGTTGTCAGGTGGGGTTGGAGGTTGTCAGGTGGGGTTGGGGGGTTGTCAGGTGGTGTTGGGGGGTTGTCAGGTGGGGTTGGGGGGTTGTCAGGTGGGGTTGGGGGTTGTCAGGTGGTGTTGGGGGTTGTCAGGTGGTGTTGGGGGATGTCAGGTGGGGTTGGAGGTTGTCAGGTGGTGTTGGGGGGTTGTCAGGTGGTGTTGGGGGTTGTCAGGTGGTGTTGGGGGGTTGTCAGGTGGTGTTGGGGGTTGTCAGGTGGTGTTGGGGGTTGTCAGGTGGTGTTGGGGGTTGTCAGGTGGTGTTGGGGGGTTGAGCGTTGAGAGGTGGTATATATATATATATATATATATATATATATATATATATGTCGTACCTAATAGCCAGAACTCACTTCTTGGCCTACTATGCAAGGCCCGATTTGGCTAATAAGCCAAGTTTTCATGAATTAATGTTTTTTCGACTACCTAACCTACCTAACCTAACCTAACCTAACTTTTTCCGCTACCTAACTCAACCTAACCTATAAAGATAGGTTAGGTTAGGTTAGGTAGGGTTGGTTAGGTTCGGTCATATATCTACGTTAATTTTAACTCTAATGAAAAATAATTGACCTCATACATAATGAAATGGGTAGCTTTATCATTTCATAAGAAAAAAAATAGAGAAAATATATTAATTCAGGAAAACTTCGCTTATTAGGCAAATCGGGCCATGCATAGTAGGCTGGGAATTGCGTTCTGGCTACTAGGTACGACATATATATATATATATATATATATATATATATATATATATATATATATATATATATATATATATATATATATATATATATATATATATATATACATATATATATATATATATATATATATATATATATATATATATATATATATACATATATATATATATATATATATATAAATGGAAATGTTCGTTTGTGCATAACCGCTAATCTCCGAAAGTTCTTCACCGATTGCTTTGAAATCTTGACACAACGTTCCATTCCAATACGCACGTGATTTTATATACCTACCATATAGATGCCACACCTGTGACAGGTAAAAACATTTTTTTTAAACAGTGCCACCTGTTGCCTGTTGTACGTAATAGCAACACACGCTATAATAAATATGTTACGATTCCATTTCAATGTTTCCGATTTCATTGATAAATGAAGATTTTTTTTCTCATCTTCCCTTAAATATTTCTCTCACAAAAAAATATCTATATGGATACACATTGTAGGAGTAGAGTGGTTCAGCGTCGGTGTCGCTTCTAGCAAGGTCGGCGTTCAAGTCCCAACGTCCCAAGGTAACTACCGCCTGGCTGACAACCTGTCCTCTTACAAAGATCGTTGTATGTCGCTCGTATGCGTTACACACGGCCAAAAATGGTCGTACTAGAAAAGGTAAGCGGCTGGTAAAAGTGACGTACTGTCCCGTATTCTGTTTTGGGTCCTCTGGCAAGTTAGGAGAGGACACTTTAAAATGACTATTTTCTGGACGTTGGGGGAACTTTAGGAGGACGGACTGCGTTATCAGGAGAGAGTGGGAAGCCATTACGACTGAAGCACTCTGAAAAGACATGAGGGATACGGATTTGGGATGGTATGAGAGAGAAAGGAATGGTGCCCAACCACTTGGACGGTCTCGGGGATTGAACGCCGACCTACAAGAAGATAGACCGTGGCTCTACGGTCCAGCCCAAGTGACTGTGCACCATTCCTTCCCTCCCTACTGCCCCAGATCCTTGTCCACCGTCTCCCTTCCAAGAGCCACGTAGTCGTAAAGGTTTGGCACCTTCTCCTCCTGACTACTTTACTTTGTTTCATAGTCTCAGTACGATTTTTGCTTTTGTAAATAAGTAAAGTAAATATTGTTTTGTAAAACAAGAAAAGTGTAACAGTGAGTGAGGTGAGAGTGTGTGAGGTGTGAGGTGCCACCGTTGGTTGTGGTGTGTGAGGTGAGGACACGTCAAGGTGGCGGGGGTCCCCACCTTCACCTGCTGCTGCCTCACGGTGGACCACAGCCAGGGACCACGGTTACACCACAGCCAGGGACCACGGTTACACCACAGCCAGGGACCACGTGTACACCACAGCCAGGGACCACGTGTACACCACAGCCAGGGACCACGTGTACACCACAGCCAGGGACCACGTGTACACCACAGCCAGGGACCACGTGTGTTTACTAGTTGTGTTTTTACGGGGGTTGAGCTTTGCTCTTTCGGCCCGCCTCTCAACTGTCAATCAACTTGTTTACTAACTACTTTTTTTTTTTTTTTTTTTTTTTTTTTTTTTTTTTTTTTTTTTTTTTTTTTTTTCTTTTCCACACCACACACACACACACACCCCAGGAAGCAGCCCGTGACAGCTGACTAACTCCCAGGTACCTATTTACTGCTAGGTAACAGGGGCATTTAGGGTGAAAGAAACTTTGCCCATTTGTTTCTGCCTCGTGCGGGAATCGAACCCGCGCCACAGAATTACGAATCCTGCGCGCTATCCACCAGGCTACGAGGCCCCTAAAATAGGTACGTGTACACCACAGCCAGGGACCACGTGTACACCACAGCCAGGGACCACGTGTACACCACAGCCAGGGACCACGTGTACACCACAGCCAGGGACCACGTGTTCACCACAGCCAGGGACCACGTGTACACCACAGTCGTCCACAGCCAGGGACCACGTGTACACCACAGTGGTCCACAGCCAGGGACCACGTGTACACCACAGCCAGGGACCACGTGTTCACCACAGCCAGGGACCACATGTACACCACAGTGGACCACAGCCAGGGACCACGTGTACACCACAGTGGTCCACAACCAGGGACCACGTGTACACCACAAGACTGTTAGTGACGTCACTGTCAGGCCAGGACTGCTAGTGACTCGGCCAACCGGGGAGCCGGTCGGCCGAGCAGACAGCACGCTGGACTTGTGATCCTGGATTCGATCCCAGGCGCCGGCGAGAAACAATGGGCAGAGTTTCTTTCACCCTATGCCCCTGTTACCTAGCAGTAAAATAGGTACCTGGGTGTTAGTCAGCTGTCACGGGCTGCTTCCTGGGGGTGGAGGCCTGGTCGAGGACCGGGCCGCGGGGACACAAAAGCCCCGAAATCATCTCAAGATAACCTCAAGAAGACGTCACTGCCTGGCAGGGACCGTTAGTGACTTCCCCCCCCCCCCCGCACATCACATGACATGTTTGAGGTGTTAGCCAGCGTGTCCCAGGCGGGTGTGAGAGGTGAAGGTGGTTTGGCTGGAGCCCCCTCGTGCACCCTTGTGAGGGGCCTTACCTCACCCTGCACACCCTCCCCGACCTCCTACCCAAGTGTTGCTGCCTCCAGAATCGGGCTTCAGCTCCTGGGGCTCGGTCGTACTCACCAAACCGTACGTACTCACCTGTTCTGTCAAACAGGACTCAGCGAGTAACTGTCAACCATATAAAATCTAGTTCAAGTGCAGTGAAAAGCTCTGTACCTCAGGGTACAGTCCTTGCACTGCTGCTTTTCCTTATTCTCATATCAGATATAGACAAAAATACAAGTCACAGCTTCGTATCATCCTTTGCAGATGACACAAAAATCAGTATGAAAATTACATCGGCTGAGGACATTGAAAAACTTCAAGCTGATATTAATAAAGTTTTCGACTGGGCATCAGAAAATAACATGATGTTTAACAGTGATAAATTCCAGGTACTCAGGTACGGTAAAAATGAGGACCTTAAACATAATACAGAGTACAAAACACAATCAAATGTACCCATAGTAGGAAAACAGCATGTAAAGGATTTGGGAATAATAATGTCTGACGACCTAACGTTTAAGGAGCATAACCAAGCAAATATTGCGACAGCCAGAAAAATGATAGGATGGATTACGAGAACTTTCAAATCCAGGGATCCCATCACAATGGTTGTACTCTTCAAGTCACTTGTGTTGTCCCGTCTTGAGTACTGCTCAGTACTCACTTCCCCCTTCAGAGCAGGAGAGATTGCTGAAATAGAGGGAATACAGAGAACATATACGGCACGCATAGACGCAATAAAGCACCTAAATTATTGGGATCGTCTCAAAGCCCTCCAAATGAACTCACTAGAAAGAAGACGAGAGAGATATCAAATAATATACACCTGGAAGATACTGGAGGGCCAAGTACCAAATCTACACAGTAAAATAACAACGTACTGGAGTGAACGATATGGAAGAAAATGCAGAATAGAACCAGTGAGGAGCAGAGGTGCCATAGGTACAATCAGAGAACACTGTATAAACATCAGAGGTCCACGGTTGTTCAACGTCCTCCCAGCAAGCATAAGAAATATTGCCGGAACAACCGTGGACATTTTCAAGAGGAAACTAGATTTATTCCTCCAAGGAGTGCCGGACCAACCGGGCTGTGGTGGGTATGTGGGCCTGCGGGCCGCTCCAAGCAACAGCCTGGTGGACCAAACTCTCACAAGTCGAGCCTGGCCTCGGGCCGGGCTTGGGGAGTAGAAGAACTCCCAGAACCCCATCAACCAGGTATCAACCAGGTATCACCTACGGGTCTCCTATCATGTCTGGGTCTAGTTTATTAAAGCTTCCTGTCTGTTTTCCTTACGAATATTAGCATTACCTGGGCGTTGTTCCTGCTGTGGCGGCTCTCCTGCTTGTTGTGGCCTGTTACACGGTAATAGGCGGGCAGCAGACTGGTCCTGCTCCTGCTTGTAGCGTCTGCTGCTGCAGCCTTCATCGTCTGCGGCTCCTTCCAGCCCCCTCCAGCCCCCTCCAGCTCCCTCCAGCCCCCTCCAGCCCCCTCCAGCCCCCTCCAGCTCCCTCCAACTCCCTCCAGCTCCTTCCAGCCCCTTCCAGCTCCCTCCAGCCCACTCCAACTCCCTCCAGCCCCCTCCAGCTCCCTCCAGCCCCCTCCAGCTCCCTGCAGCCCCCTCCAGCCCCCTCCAGCTCCCTCCAGCCCCCTCCAGCTCCCTCCAGCCCCCTCCAGCCCCCTCCAGCTCCCTCCAGCCCCCTCCAGCTCCCTCCAGCCCCCTCCAGCTCCCTCCAGCCCCCTCCAGCTCCCTCCAGCCCCCTCCAACTCCCTCCAGCCTCCTCCAGCTCCCTCCAGCCCCCTCCAGCTCCCTCCAGCTCCCTCCAGCTCCCTCCAGCCCCCTCCAGCTCCCTCCAACTCCCTCCAGCTCCCTCCAGCCCCCTCCAGCTCCCTCCAGCCCCCTCCAGCTCCCTCCAGCCCCCTCCAGCTCCCTCCAGCCCCCTCCAACTCCCTCCAGCCCCCTCCAGCTCCCTCCAGCTCCTTCCAGCCCCCTCCAGCTCCCTCCAGCCCCCTCCAGCTCCCTCCAACTCCCTCCAGTCCCCTCCAGCCCCTTCCAGCTCCCTCCAGCCCACTCCAACTCCCTCCAGTCCCCTCCAGCTCCCTCCAGCTCCCTCCAGCCCCCTCCAGCTCCCTCCAGCCTTCTCCAGCTCCCTCCAGCTCCCTCCAGCCCCCTCCAACTCCCTCCAGCCCCCTCCAACTTCCTCCAGCTCCCTCCAGCCCCCTCCAGTCCCCTCCAGCCCCCTCCAGCTCCCTCCAGCCCCCTCCAGCTCCCTCCAGCTCCCTCCAGCTCCTTCCAGCCCCCTCCAGCTCCCTCCAGCCCCCTCCAGTCCCCTCCAGCTCCCTCCAGCTCCCTCCAGCCCCCTCCAGCTCCTTCCAGCCCCCTCCAGCTCCCTCCAGCTCCCTCCAGCTCCTTCCAGCCCCCTCCAGCTCCTTCCAGCCCCCTCCAGCTCCCTCCAGCTCCTTCCAGCCCCCTCCAGCTCCCTCCAGCTCCTTCCAGCCCCCTCCAGCCCCCTCCAGCTCCCTCCAGCTCCCTCCAGCTCCCTCCAGCTCCTTCCAGCCCCCTCCAGCTCCCTCCAGCCCCCTCCAGCTCCCTCCAGCTCCCTCCAGCTCCTTCCAGCCCCCTCCAGCTCCTTCCAGCCCCCTCTAGCTCCTTCCAGCTCCTTCCAGCCCCCTCCAGCTCCCTCCAGCTCCCTCCAACTCCCTCCAGCCCCCTCCAGCCCCCTCCAGCTCCCTCCAGCCCCCTCCAGCCCCCTCCAGCTCCCTCCAACTCCCTCCAGCCCCCTCCAGCCCCCTCCAGCTCCCTCCAGCTCCCTCCAGCTCCCTCCAGCCCCCTCCAGCTCCCTCCAGCCCCCTCCAGCTCCCTCCAGCCCCCTCCAACTCCCTCCAGCCCCCTCCAGCTCCCTCCAGCTCCTTCCAGCCCCCTCCAGCTCCCTCCAGCCCCCTCCAGCTCCCTCCAACTCCCTCCAGTCCCCTCCAGCCCCTTCCAGCTCCCTCCAGCCCACTCCAACTCCCTCCAGTCCCCTCCAGCTCCCTCCAGCTCCCTCCAGCCCCCTCCAGCTCCCTCCAGCCCCCTCCAGCTCCCTCCAGCTCCCTCCAGCCCCCTCCAACTCCCTCCAGCCCCCTCCAACTTCCTCCAGCTCCCTCCAGCCCCCTCCAGTCCCCTCCAGTCCCCTCCAGCCCCCTCCAGCTCCCTCCAGCCCCCTCCAGCTCCCTCCAGCTCCCTCCAGCTCCTTCCAGCCCCCTCCAGCTCCCTCCAGCCCCCTCCAGTCCCCTCCAGCTCCCTCCAGCTCCCTCCAGCCCCCTCCAGCTCCTTCCAGCCCCCTCCAGCTCCCTCCAGCTCCCTCCAGCTCCTTCCAGCCCCCTCCAGCTCCTTCCAGCCCCCTCCAGCTCCCTCCAGCTCCCTCCAGCTCCCTCCAGCCCCCTCCAACTCCCTCCAGCCCCCTCCAGCTCCCTCCAGCTCCTTCCAGCCCCCTCCAGCTCCCTCCAGCCCCCTCCAGCTCCCTCCAACTCCCTCCAGTCCCCTCCAGCCCCTTCCAGCTCCCTCCAGCCCACTCCAACTCCCTCCAGTCCCCTCCAGCTCCCTCCAGCTCCCTCCAGCCCCCTCCAGCTCCCTCCAGCCCCCTCCAGCTCCCTCCAGCTCCCTCCAGCCCCCTCCAACTCCCTCCAGCCCCCTCCAACTTCCTCCAGCTCCCTCCAGCCCCCTCCAGTCCCCTCCAGCCCCCTCCAGCTCCCTCCAGCCCCCTCCAGCTCCCTCCAGCTCCCTCCAGCTCCTTCCAGCCCCCTCCAGCTCCCTCCAGCCCCCTCCAGTCCCCTCCAGCTCCCTCCAGCTCCCTCCAGCTCCCTCCAGCTCCTTCCAGCCCCCTCCAGCTCCCTCCAGCTCCCTCCAGCTCCTTCCAGCCCCCTCCAGCTCCTTCCAGCCCCCTCCAGCTCCCTCCAGCTCCTTCCAGCCCCCTCCAGCTCCCTCCAGCTCCTTCCAGCCCCCTCCAGCCCCCTCCAGCTCCCTCCAGCTCCCTCCAGCTCCCTCCAGCTCCTTCCAGCCCCCTCCAGCTCCCTCCAGCCCCCTCCAGCTCCCTCCAGCTCCCTCTAGCTCCCTCCAGCTCCTTCCAGCCCCCTCCAGCTCCTTCCAGCCCCCTCTAGCTCCTTCCAGCTCCTTCCAGCCCCCTCCAGCTCCCTCCAGCTCCCTCCAGCCCCCTCCAGCCCCCTCCAGCCCCCTCCAGCTCCCTCCAGCCCCCTCCAGCCCCCTCCAGCGCCCTCCAACTCCCTCCAGCCCCCTCCAGCCCCCTCCAGCTCCCTCCAGCTCCCTCCAGCTCCCTCCAGCTCCCTCCAGCTCCTTCCAGCCCCCTCCAGCCCCCTCCAGCTCCCTCCAGCCCCCTCCAGCTCCCTCCAACTCCCTCCAGCCCCCTCCGGCTCCCTCCAGCTCCCTCCAACTCCCTCCAGCCCCCTCCAGCCCCCTCCAGCTCCCTCCAGCTCCCTCCAACTCCTTCCAGCCCCCTCCAGCTCCTTCCAGCCCCCTTCAGCTCTTTCTAGCCCCCTCCAGCTCCCTCCAACTCCTTCCAGCCCCCTCCAGCTCCCTCCAGCCCCCTCCAGCCCCCTCCAGCTCCCTCCAACTCCCTCCAGCCCTCTCCAGCTCCTTCCAGCTCCCTCCAGCTCCCTCCAGCTCCCTCCAGCTCCTTCCAGCCCCCTCCAGCTCCCTCCAGCTCCCTCCAGCTCCCTCCAGCTCCTTCCAGCCCCCTCCAGCTCCTTCCAGCTCCTTCCAGCCCCCTCCAGCTCCCTCCAACTCCCTCCAGCCCCCTCCAGCCCCCTCCAGCCCCCTCCAGCTCCCTCCAGCTCCCTCCAACTCCCTCCAGCCCCCTCCAGCCCCCTCCAGCTCCCTCCAGCTCGCTCCAGCCCCCTCTAACCCCCTCCAGCTCCCTCCAGCTCCCTCCAGCTCCTTCCAGCCCCCTCCAGCTCCTTCCAGCCCCCTCCAGCTCCCTCCAGCTCCTTCCAGCCCCCTCCAGCTCCCTCCAACTCCCTCCAGCCCCCTCCGGCTCCCTCCAACTCCCTCCAGCCCCCTCCAGCTCACTCCAGCTCCCTCCAGCTCCCTCCAACTCCTTCCAGCCCCCTCCAGCTCCCTCCAGCTCCTTCCAGCTCCCTCCAGCTCCCTCCAACTCCTTCCAGCCCCCTCCAGCTCCCTCCAGCTCCTTCCAGCTCCCTCCAGCTCCCTCCAGCTCCTTCCAGCCCCCTCCAGCTCCCTCCAGCTCCCTCCAGCCCCCTCCAGCCCCCTCCAGCCCCCTCCAGCTCCCTCCAGCCCCCTCCAGCCCCCTCCAGCGCCCTCCAACTCCCTCCAGCCCCCTCCAGCCCCCTCCAGCTCCCTCCAGCTCCCTCCAGCTCCCTCCAGCTCCCTCCAGCTCCTTCCAGCCCCCTCCAGCCCCCTCCAGCTCCCTCCAGCCCCCTCCAGCTCCCTCCAACTCCCTCCAGCCCCCTCCGGCTCCCTCCAGCTCCCTCCAACTCCCTCCAGCCCCCTCCAGCCCCCTCCAGCTCCCTCCAGCTCCCTCCAACTCCTTCCAGCCCCCTCCAGCTCCTTCCAGCCCCCTTCAGCTCTTTCTAGCCCCCTCCAGCTCCCTCCAACTTCTTCCAGCCCCCTCCAGCTCCCTCCAGCCCCCTCCAGCCCCCTCCAGCTCCCTCCAACTCCCTCCAGCCCTCTCCAGCTCCTTCCAGCTCCCTCCAGCTCCCTCCAGCTCCCTCCAGCTCCTTCCAGCCCCCTCCAGCTCCCTCCAGCTCCCTCCAGCTCCCTCCAGCTCCTTCCAGCCCCCTCCAGCTCCTTCCAGCTCCTTCCAGCCCCCTCCAGCTCCCTCCAACTCCCTCCAACTCCCTCCAGCCCCCTCCAGCCCCCTCCAGCCCCCTCCAGCTCCCTCCAGCTCCCTCCAACTCCCTCCAGCCCCCTCCAGCCCCCTCCAGCTCCCTCCAGCTCGCTCCAGCCCCCTCTAACCCCCTCCAGCTCCCTCCAGCTCCCTCCAGCTCCTTCCAGCCCCCTCCAGCTCCTTCCAGCCCCCTCCAGCTCCCTCCAGCTCCTTCCAGCCCCCTCCAGCTCCCTCCAACTCCCTCCAGCCCCCTCCGGCTCCCTCCAACTCCCTCCAGCCCCCTCCAGCTCACTCCAGCTCCCTCCAGCTCCCTCCAACTCCTTCCAGCCCCCTCCAGCTCCCTCCAGCTCCTTCCAGCTCCCTCCAGCTCCCTCCAGCTCCTTCCAGCCCCCTCCAGCTCCCTCCAACTCCCTACAGCCCCCTCTAGCTCCCTCCAGCCCCCTCCAGCTCCCTCCAACTCCCTCCAGCTCCCTCCAGCCCCCTCCAGCTCCCTCCAACTCCCTCCAGCCCCCTCCAGCTCCCTCCAGCTCCTTCCAGCCCCCTCCAGCTCCCTTCAGCTCCCTCCAGCTCCTTCCAGCCCCCTCCAGCTCCCTCCAGCTCCCTCCAGCTCCCTCCAGCTCCTTCCAGCCCCCTCCAGCTCCCTCCAGCTCCCTCCAGCTCCTTCCAGCTTCCTCCAGCTCCCTCCAACTCCCTCCAGCCCCCTCCAGCTCCCTCCAGCCCCCTCCAGCTCCCTCCAGCCCCCTCCAGCTCCCTCCAACTCCCTCCAGCCCCCTCCTACTCCTACCAGCTCCCTCCAGCCCCCTCCAGCTCCCTCCAACTCCCTCCAGCTCCCTCCTACTCCTACCAGCTCCCTCCAGCCCCCTCCAGCCCCCTCCAGCTCCCTCCAGCTCCCTCCAGCTCCTTCCAGCTCCCTCCAGCTCCCTCCAGCCCCCTCCAGCTCCCTCCAACTCCCTCCAGCCCCCTCCAGCTCCCTCCAACTCCCTCCAGCCCCCTCCAGCTCCCTCCAGCCCCCTCCAGCTCCCTCCAGCCCCCTCCAGCTCCCTCCAGCCCCTTCCAGCCCCCTCCAGCTCCCTCCAGCCCCCTCCAGCTCCCTCCAACTCCCTCCAGCCCCCTCCAGCTCCTTCCAGCCCCCTCCAGCTCCCTCCAGCCCCCTCCAGCTCCCTCCAGCCCCCTCCAGCTCCCTCCAACTCCCTCCAGCCCCCTCCAGCTCCCTCTAGCTCCCTCCAACTCCCTCCAGCTCCCTCCTACTCCTACCAGCCCCCTGCAGCTCACTCCAGCCCCCTCCAGCCCTATCCAGCTCCCTCCAGCCCCCTCCAGCTCCCTCCTACTCCTACCAGCTCCCTCCAGCCCCCTCCAGCCCCCTCCAGCTCCCTCCAGCCCCTTCCAGCCCCCTCCAGCTCCCTCCAGCCCCCTCCAGCTCCCTCCAGCTCCCTCCAGCTCCCTCCAGCTCCTTCCAGCCCCCTCCAGCTCCTTCCAGCCCCCTCTAGCTCCTTCCAGCTCCTTCCAGCCCCCTCCAGCTCCCTCCAGCTCCCTCCAACTCCCTCCAGCCCCCTCCAGCCCCCTCCAGCCCCCTCCAGCCCCCTCCAGCTCCCTCCAGCTCCCTCCAACTCCCTCCAGCCCCCTCCAGCCCCCTCCAGCTCCCTCCAGCTCCCTCCAGCTCCCTCCAGCTCCCTCCAGCTCCCTCCAGCTCCTTCCAGCCCCCTCCAGCCCCCTCCAGCTCCCTCCAGCCCCCTCCAGCTCCCTCCAACTCCCTCCAGCCCCCTCCGGCTCCCTTCAACTCCCTCCAGCCCCCTCCAGCCCCCTCCAGCTCCCTCCAGCTCCCTCCAACTCCTTCCAGCCCCCTCCAGCTCCTTCCAGCCCCCTCCAGCTCCTTCCAGCCCCCTCCAGCTCCCTCCAACTCCCTCCAGCCCCCTCCAGCTCCCTCCAGCCCCCTCCAGCTCCCTCCAACTCCCTCCAACTCCCTCCAGCTCCCTCTAGCCCCCTCCAGCTCCCTCCAACTCCCTCCAGCCCTCTCCAGCTCCCTCCAGCTCCTTCCAGCTCCCTCCAGCTCCCTCCAGCTCCCTCCAGCTCCTTCCAGCCCCCTCCAGCTCCTTCCAGCTCCTTCCAGCCCCCTCCAGCTCCCTCCAACTCCCTCCAGCCCCCTCCAGCCCCCTCCAGCCCCCTCCAGCTCCCTCCAGCTCCCTCCAACTCCCTCCAGCCCCCTCCAGCCCCCTCCAGCTCCCTCCAGCTCCCTCCAGCCCCCTCCAACCCCCTCCAGCTCCCTCCAGCTCCCTCCAGCTCCTTCCAGCCCCCTCCAGCTCCTTCCAGCCACCTCCAGCTCCCTCCAGCTCCTTCCAGCCCCCTCCAGCTCCCTCCAACTCCCTCCAGCCCCCTCCGGCTCCCTCCAACTCCCTCCAGCCCCCTCCAGCCCCCTCCAGCTCCCTCCAACTCCTTCCAGCCCCCTCCAGCTCCCTCCAGCTCCTTCCAGCTCCCTCCAGCTCCTTCCAGCCCCCTCCAGCTCCCTCCAACTCCCTCCAGCCCCCTCTAGCTCCCTCCAGCCCCCTCCAGCTCCCTCCAACTCCCTCCAGCTCCCTCCAGCCCCCTCCAGCTCCCTCCAACTCCCTCCAGCTCCTTCCAGCCCCCTCCAGCTCCCTTCAGCTCCCTCCAGCTCCCTCCAGCTCCTTCCAGCCCCCTCCAGCTCCCTCCAGCTCCCTCCAGCTCCCTCCAGCTCCTTCCAGCCCCCTCCAGCTCCCTCCAGCTCCCTCCAGCTCCCTCCAGCTCCTTCCAGCTTCCTCCAGCTCCCTCCAACTCCCTCCAGCCCCCTCCAGCTCCCTCCAGCCCCCTCCAGCTCCCTCCAGCCCCCTCCAGCTCCCTCCAACTCCCTCCAGCCCCCTCCTACTCCTACCAGCTCCCTCCAGCCCCCTCCAGCTCCCTCCAACTCCCTCCAGCTCCCTCCTACTCCTACCAGCTCCCTCCAGCCCCCTCCAGCCCCCTCCAGCTCCCTCCAGCTCCCTCCAGCTCCTTCCAGCTCCCTCCAGCCCCCTCCAGCCCCCTCCAGCTCCCTCCAGCTCCCTCCAGCTCCTTCCAGCTCCCTCCAGCCCCCTCCAGCTCCCTCCAACTCCCTCCAGCCCCCTCCAGCTCCCTCCAACTCCCTCCAGCCCCCTCCAGCTCCCTCCAGCCCCCTCCAGCTCCCTCCAGCCCCCTCCAGCTCCCTCCAGCCCCTTCCAGCCCCCTCCAGCTCCCTCCAGCCCCCTCCAGCTCCCTCCAACTCCCTCCAGCCCCCTCCAGCTCCTTCCAGCCCCCTCCAGCTCCCTCCAGCCCCCTCCAGCTCCCTCCAGCCCCCTCCAGCTCCCTCCAACTCCCTCCAGCCCCCTCCAGCTCCCTCTAGCTCCCTCCAACTCCCTCCAGCCCCCTCCAACTCCCTCCAGCCCCCTCCAGCTCCTTCCAGCCCCCTCCAGCTCCCTCCAGCCCTATCCAGCTCCCTCCAGCCCCCTCCAGCTCCCTCCTACTCCTACCAGCTCCCTCCAGCACCCTCCAGCCCCCCCCAGCTCCCTCCAGCCCCTTCCAGCCCCCTCCAGCTCCCTCCAGCCCCCTCCAGCTCCCTCCAGCCCCCTCCAGCTCCCTCCAGCTCCCTCTAGCTCCCTCCTACTCCTACCAGCTCCCACCAGCTCCCACCAGCCCCCTCCAGCCCCCTCCAGCTCCCTCCAGCCCCTTCCAGCCCCCTCCAGCTCCCTCCAGCCCCCTCCAGCTCCCTCCAGCCCCTTCCAGCCCCCTCCAGCTCCCTCCTACTCCTACCAGCCCCCTCCAGCTCCCTCTAGCTCCCTCCTACTCCTACCAGCTCCCTCCAGCCCCCTCCAGCTCCCTCTAGCTCCCTCCAGCCCCCTCCAGCCCCCTTCAGCTCCCTCCAGCCCCCTCTAGCTCCCTCCAGCCTCCTCCAGCTCCCTCCAGCCCCCTCCAGCTCCCTCCAGCTCCCTCCAGCTCCCTCCAGCCCCCTCCAGCCCCCTCCAGGCCCCTCCATGCAGCCCCCTCCAGCTCCCTCCAGCTCCCTCCTACTCCTACCAGCCCCCTCCAGCTCACTCCAGCTCCCTCCAGCCCCCTCCAGCCCCCTCTTACTGCTACCAGTTCCCTTCAGCCCCCTCTTTCTCCTACCAGTTCCCTCCAGCCCCCTCCAGCTCCCTCCAGCCCCCTCTAGCTCCCTCCAGCCCCCTCCAGCTCCCTCCAGCCCCCTCCAGCTCCCTCCAACTCCCTCCAGCTCCCTCCAGCTCCCTCCAGCCCCCTCCAGGCCCCTCCATGCAGCCCCCTCCAGCTCCCTCCTACTCCTACCAGCCCCCTGCAGCTCACTCCAGCCCCCTCCAGCTCCCTCCAGCCCCCTCCAGCTCCCTCCAGCCCCCTCCAGCCCCCTCCAGGCCCCTCCAGCCCCCTCCAGCGTGTCTACTGCCTCTCAGGTTATCTCACTCACTCGCTGCTCCCGCTGGTTGTTCCATCACCCTTAATTCAGGAATTTTTCCCTTGCTATATTGTGAAAGGTGTTGGACCTTGAGCTGAGGTGCTCACACACTTCTCTGTCGTTCTCGTGCACCGAATGAGTCCTCTTCTATCATCAGTTGCACGAGTTGTTCCTCATCTGTTGTGTTCCTCCTGCGTGGCTGTGGGCAGCGTAGCTTGGTGTACTAGTTTACTTCTTATGTCATCTTCACTTTACTTTCCTGTTTCCCTTCTGATTCTGAGGTACTCATTCCTGGCTCTCTAGTACAGCTCTGTGTTCTCTGCTGCTCTTTTGTGCCTCTAGTTTGTCCATGCCATCGGGCTTATGCGCTTTACTTCTTTACATCTTTAGTTAACTCATTTATTTGTATGTCATTCACTGTCCTCACTCAGGAGAGGGGACAACCTTGCCAGCATCCTCATCATTTATCGTTGAACAAGTTCATCATATCCTGCGGGGCGTCCCTCTCAGTTCTCTTTCTCATGTTATACTTGACAGTCACTTATTTTCTCACACTTTCCTCCTTAATACGTCGACCTCTAACTGTCTGGCCTTTCCCCCTCAACAGGACAGCCCTGCCTCCCCAAGACACTCTAATGCCACTATACAGTGATTGTTCCTTCACAACGGGGCGGTTCCCAGCTGACTTCCGTTATGTCTGACTGCTTGAGAGTGAGTGTCGGGCCAAGTGTGAAGTGTGTGTGTGACCACTTGAGAGTGAGTGTCGGGCCAAGTGTGAAGTGTGTGTGTGACCACTTGAGAGTGAGTGTCGGGCCAAGTGTGAAGTGTGTGTCTGACCACTTGAGAGTGAGTGTCGGGCCAAGTGTGAAGTGTGTGTGTGACCACTTGAGAGAGAGTGTCGGGCCAAGTGTGAAGTGTGTGTGTGACCACTTGAGAGTGAGTGTCGGGCCAAGTGTGAAGTGTGTGTGTGACCACTTGAGAGAGAGTGTCGGGCCAAGTGTGAAGTGTGTGTGACCACTTGAGAGTGAGTGTCGGGCCAAGTGTGAAGTGTGTGTGTGTGACCACTTGAGAGTGAGTGTCGGGCCAAGTGTGAAGTGTGTGTGTGTGACCACTTGAGAGTGAGTGTCGGGCCAAGTGTGAAGTGTGTGTGTGACCACTTGAGAGTGAGTGTCGGGCCAAGTGTGAAGTGTGTGTGTGACCACTTGAGAGTGAGTGTCGGGCCAAGTGTGAAGTGTGTGTGTGTGACCACTTGAGAGTGAGTGTCGGGCCAAGTGTGAAGTGTGTGTCTGACCACTTGAGAGTGAGTGTCGGGCCAAGTGTGAAGTGTGGCGGGCTTGTGGCCCACATTGACACAGTGGCTTAGCAAGTGTTTCCCTGCTGCTGCTGCCTTCACTCTGGCTACAGGTGTCGGTACCCACACACCGGGCGGCCCAGTCTCCCACTCCATCTTACCATGGTTGAAGTCTCCCATGATGGACAGATCAGACCCATTCTCCTTTACCACTGAGGCAGTTTATCCCAGGAGAGTAACACCTGCCCAACCGGTTCTGTCATATTGTCTTGTATGTCTTTCTCTTGTTTATCAGAGGATTGTATATCATTGTTGCTCTTATTTAGGCCTCTTTATGCTTCATGGTTTACCTGGTTGATACCTGGTTGATACCTGGTTGATACCTGGTTGATACCTGGTTGATACCTGGTTGATACCTGGTTGATACCTGGTTGATACCTGGTTGATACCTGGTTGATACCTGGTTGATACCAGGTTGATACCTGGTTGATACCTGGTTGATACCAGGTTGATACCTGGTTGATACCAGGTTGATACCTGGTTGATGCCTGGTTGATACCAGGTTGATACCTGGTTGATACCTGGTTGATACCTGGTTGATACCTGGTTGATACCTGGTTGATACCAGGTTGATACCTGGTTGATACCAGGTTGATACCTGGTTGATGCCTGGTTGATACCAGGTTGATACCTGGTTGATACCTGGTTGATACCTGGTTGATGGGGTTCTGGGTGTTCTTCTACTCCCCAAGCCCGGCCCGAGGCCAGGGTTGACTTGTGAGAGTTTGGTCCACCAGGCTGTTGCTTGGAACGGCCCGCAGGCCCACATACCCACCGCAGCCCGGTTGGTCCGGCACTCCTTGAAGAAAACAGTCCAGTTTTCTCTTGAAGATGTCCACGGTTGTTCCTTCAATATTTCTTATAGTCGCTGGGAGGACGTTGAACAACCGCGGACCTCTGATGTTTATACAGTGTTCTCTGATTGTGCCTATGGCACCCCTGCTCTTCACTGGTTCTATTCTGCATTTTCTTCCATATCGTTCACTCCAGTACGTTGTTATTTTACTGTGTAGATTTGAGACCTGCCCCCTCCAATATTTTCCATGTGTATATTATTATTTCTATTATATAGCAACTTAATCCTTCACAGTCTTACGATTGACCGATTCTTGAGTGAGCTGTTGACATCCCACAGTGGTGTGTAACATCCCACAGTGGTGTGTGACATCCCACAGTGGTGTGTGACATCCCACAGCGGTGTGTGACATCCCACAGTGGTGTGTGACATCCCACAGTGGTGTGTGACATCCCACAGTGGTGTGTGACATCCCACAGTGGTGTGTGACATCCCACAGCGGTGTGTGACATCCCACAGTGGTGTGTGACATCCCACAGTGGTGTGTAACATCCCACAGTGGTGTGTAACATCCCACAGCGGTGTGTGACATCCCACAGTGGTGTGTAACATCCCACAGCGGTGTGTGACATCCCACAGTGGTGTGTGACATCCCACAGCGGTGTGTGACATCCCACAGTGGTGTGTGACATCCCACAGCGGTGTGTGACATCCCACAGTGGTGTGTGACATCCCACAGCGGTGTGTGACATCCCACAGTGGTGTGTAACATCCCACAGTGGTGTGTGACATCCCACAGTGGTGTGTAACATCCCACAGTGGTGTGTGACATCCCACAGTGGTGTGTGACATCCCACAGCGGTGTGTGACATCCCACAGTGGTGTGTGACATCCCACAGCGGTGTGAGACATCCCACAGTGGTGTGTAACATCCCACAGCGGTGTGTGACATCCCACAGCGGTGTGTGACATCCCACAGTGGTGTGTAACATCCCACAGTGGTGTGTAACATCCCACAGTGGTGTGTGACATCCCACAGTGGTGTGTAACATCCCACAGCGGTGTGTGACATCCCACAGCGGTGTGAGACATCCCACAGCGGTGCGTCTGTGACAGAAGACGGACACGGGAGGCGGGGCCGACAAAGCCACGGAGACACGGAGCCGCTTCATCGATTTTACCGCTTTCTGAACACCCGCGTCACGGTGGACCGTGACGTCACGTACACAGGTGCCGCAGCAGGTGTACAGTCACGTCACGTACACAGGTGCCGCAGCAGGTGTACAGACACGTCACGTACACAGGTGCCGCAGCAGGTGTACAGGCACCCCCGTACACAGGTGCCGCTAGCAGGTGTACAGTCACGTCACGTACACAGGTGCCGCAGCAGGTGTACAGACACGTCACGTACACAGGTGCCGCAGCAGGTGTACAGGCACCCCCGTACACAGGTGCCGCTAGCAGGTGTACAGTCACGTCACGTACACAGGTGCCGCAGCAGGTGTACAGACACGTCACGTACACAGGTGCCGCAGTAGATGTACAGGTGCCGCTAGCAGGTGTACAGTCACGTCACGTACACAGGTGCCGCAGCAGGTGTACAGGCACGTCACGTACACAGGTGCCGCAGCAGGTGTACAGTCACGTCACGTACACAGGTGCCGCAGCAGGTGTACAGTCACGTCACGTACACAGGTGCCGCAGCAGGTGTACAGGCACGTCACGTACACAGGTGCTGCAGCAGGTGTACAGTCACGTCACGTACACAGGTGCCGCAGCAGGTGTACAGGCACGTCACGTACACAGGTGCCGCAGCAGGTGTACAGGCACGTCACGTACACAGGTGCCGCAGCAGGTGTACAGGCACGTCACGTACACAGGTGCCGCAGCAGGTGTACAGGCACGTCACGTACACAGGTGCCGCAGCAGGTGTACAGTCATGTCACGTACACAGGTGCCGCTAACAGGTGTAGTGTCACGTCACGTACACAGGTGCCACAGCAGGTGTACAGTCACGTCACGTACACAGGTACCGCAGCAGGTGTACAGTCACGTCACGTACACAGGTGCCGCAGCAGGTGTACAGTCACGTCACGTACACAGGTACTGCAGCAGGTGTACAGTCACGTCACGTACACAGGTGCCACAGCAGGTGTACAGGCACGTCACGTACACAGGTGCCGCAGCAGGTGTACAGTCACGTCACGTACACAGGTGCCGCAGCAGGTGTATAGGCACGTCACGTACACAGGTGTACAGGCACGTCACGTACACAGGTACTGCAGCAGGTGTACAGTCACGTCACGTACACAGGTACCGCAGCAGGTGTACAGGCACGTCACGTACACAGGTGCCGCAGCAGGTGTACAGTCACGTCACGTACACAGGTGCCGCAGCAGGTGTACAGGCACGTCACGTACACAGGTACCGCAGCAGGTGTACAGGCACGTCACGTACACAGGTGCCGCAGCAGGTGTACAGTCACGTCACGTACACAGGTGCCGCAGCAGGTGTACAGGCACGTCACGTACACAGGTGCCGCAGCAGGTGTACAGGCACGTCACGTACACAGGTGCCGCAGCAGGTGATAGCAGAACTCTATTAAACCTGTGAGACATAACTTGCCATCCCTGAGCCCATGTTGATGGGTTGTCAGGAAGTTCCTTCCCTCCAGATGTGTTACTAGGCTCTGCCCTCACGACCTTGTCCATCACCTTGCATGGTATACAGGGTGAGGACACTGGCCTGTAGTTAGCGCCTTCTGCCTTACCCCTTTTTGTAGATTAAGACTTCGTTAGCTGTCTTCTAACTCTCTGGTAGGTCTCCTGTTTCCAGGGACTTGTTATTCACCATAGATAGTGGCAAGCAAAGTGCTACTGCCCCCGCTTTTAGCATCCATGGTGAGATTCCATCAGGCCCAATAGCCTTAGTCACTTCTAGATCAAGAAGATACCTCTTATCCTCATATACACGTATGTGTGTGTGTGTGTACTCATCTATTTGTGTCTGCAGGATCGAGCATTGACTCTTGGATCCCGCCTTTCGAGCCATCGGTTGTTTACAGCAATGACTACGGTCCTATTTCTTTATCATACCTAGTTTTAAAATTAGAATAGAATTTGCTTCCACAACCTGCTCCTTAAGTGTATACTATCTTTCCAGTACTCTCACGCTAAAGGAAAACTTCCTATCTTCTCTGTGACTCATCTGAGTTTCCAGCTTCCACCCATGTCCCCTCGTTCTGTTACTATTCTGTGTGAACATTTCGTCTATGTTCACTCTGTCAATCACCTTGAGTATTTTATACGTTTCCTATCATATCACCCCTCTCCCTTCTTTTTTCTAGTGTCGTAAGGCTCGATTCCTTCAGGCGCTCTTCATACCCCATTCCTCGTAACTCTGGGACGAGTCTCGTTGCAAACTTCTGAACCTTTTCCAGTTCATTACGTGTTTCTTCAGATGGGGACTCCATGATGAGGCGGCATACTCTAAGACTGGCCTCACGTAGGCAGTGTAAAGCGCCCTAAATACCTCCTCATTTAGGTTTCTGAATGATGTTCTACCTTCTGTCAGTGTAGAGTACACTATTGTCGTTATCCTTTTTATATGTGCCTCAGGAGATAGATTAGGTGTTACGTCCACACCCAGGTCTCTTTCTCGCGTCGTCACAGGTAGGCTGTTCCCCTTCATTGTGTACTGTCCCTTTGGTCTCCTATCACCTAGTCCCATTTCCATAACTTTACATTTGCTCGTGTTGAACTCCAGTAGCCATTTCTCTGACCATCTCTGCAACCTGTTCAGGTCCTCTTGGAGGATCCTGCAATCCTCATCTGTCACAACTCTTCTCATCAACTTTGCGTCATCCACAAACTTAGACATGTAGGACTCTACTCCTGTAAACATGTCGTTAACATATACAAGAAATAGAATTGGTCCTAGCACCGATCCTTGAGGTATTCCACTCGTTACTGTTCGCCAGTCCGACTTCTCGCCCCTTACCGTAACTCTTTGGCTCCTTCCTGCTAGGGAGTTCCTTATCCATGCTAGGGCCTTTCCTCCCACCCCCGCCTGCCTCTCGAGTTTGAACAGCAGTCTCATGTGCGGTACTGTATCAAAGGCTTTTTGGCAGTCCAGAAATATGCAGTCTGCCCAACCATCTCTGTCCTGTCTTATCCTCGTTATTTTATCATAGAATTCCAAAAGGTTAGTTAGGCACGATTTCCCTTTCCAGAACCCATGTTGATGTTTGTTCACAAACCTAACGTTCTACAGGTGTGCAACCAGTCGTAGCCTAATTATTCTTTCAAGTATTTTACAGGGGATGCTTGTCAGTGATACAGGTCTATAGTTAAGTGCCTCCTCCCTATCACCTTTCTTGAAGATCGGTACAACATTTGCCGTCTTCCAGCAACTGGGCAATTCTCCCGAAATAAGTGACTCATTAAAGATCATTGCCAGAGGCACGCTGATGGCCTGCGCTGCTTCTTTAAGTATCCACGGTGATACTTTGTCTGGTCCAACTGCTTTAGTTGCATCTAGAGTTGTCAACTGTTTCATTACCTCCTCTGCTGTCACCTCTATATCTGATAGTCTTTCATCTAGGGTAACCCCTTCCAACAATGGGAGCTGCTCAGGCTCGGTAGTGAACACTCCATGGAAACTGGCATTCAGTGCCTCGCAGATTTCCTTGTCACTTTCAGTATATGCCCCCTCTGTCTTCCTTAGTCTTGTCACTTGGTCGTTCACCGACATTTTTCTTCTTATATGACTGTGTAGTAACTTAGGTTGTTTTTTCGCTTTGATTGCAATATCGTTCTCATAGTCCCTTTCCGATGTTCGTCTTATGTTAATGTAATCGTTCCTAGCTCTGTTGTATCTGATCCTGTTGTCCTCTGTCCTTTGTCTTCTGTACTTCCTCCACTCCCGCCTGCTGGCCATTTTTGCTTCCTGACATTGTCTATTACACCATGGGTTATTATATTCCCTCTTATTTTTTCCCTTTACTGTTGGTATAAATCTCTCTTCGGCCTCCTGGCATTTCTGTATGACTAGGTCCATCATATCTTGGACTGTTTTTCCTCTAATTTCTTCCTCCCATTACACTTCTCCCAGATAGTCCCTTATCCTCCTGTAGTCCCCTTTCCTGTAGTCAACTCTCCTTTCCAAGACCTCTTGTCCCATGGGCACAAGTTTGAGTTCCATCATGTAATCAAAGACTAGGACACAATGGTCGCTGGCCCCAAGAGGTATTTCCTGTTCCAAATTCTCGATGTCTTCTACGTTCTGGGTGAAAATCAGGTCTAATAGGCTCGGTGTATCTCCCTCTCTTTCCCTTGTGTCTTCCTTCATATGTGTTAGGAAGCTGTGTTAGGTGTGTGTACTCACCTAATTGTGCTTGCGGGGGTTGAGCTCTGGCTCTTTGGTCCCGCCTCTCAACCGTCAATCAACTGGTGTACAGATTCCTGAGCCTATTGGGCTCTATCATATGTGTGTGTGTGTGTGTGTGTGTGTGTGTGTGTGTGTGTGTGTGTGTGTGTGTGTGTGTGTGTGTGTGTGTGTGTGTGTGTGTGTGTGTGTGTGTGTGATAAAATTCACGTAGTAGATTTGATAAAGAAAATCATGTTGGGAATCAGTACATTAGACACCCGATGGTTAGAAAGGCGGGGTCCAAGAGCTAGCAACTCGGTCCTGCAGGCACAAACAGTAAATAATAAAAATAAACACACACACACACACAGCTGGAGAAACAGTCAGGAGTAACTGGTAGGGCGCTCCAGTGGATAAGGGAGTACCTAAGCAATAGGAAGCAGAGAGTTACAGTGAGGGGGTGAGACCTCAGACTGGCGTGAAGTCACCAGTGGAGTCCCACAGGGCTCTGTACTTGGACCTATCCTGTTTCTGATATACGTAAATGATCTCCCAGAGGGTATAAACTCATTCCTCTCAATGTTTGCTGACGACGCCAAAATTATGAGAAGGATTAAGACAGAGGAGGACAGCTTGAGGCTTCAAGAAGACCTGGACAAGCTGCAGGAATGGTCGAACAAATGGCTGTTAGAGTTTAACCCAAGCAAATGTAATGTAATGAAGATAGGGGTAGGAAGCAGGAGACCAGATACAAGGTACCATTTGGGAGATGAAATACTTCAAGAGTCAGTGAGTGAGAAAGACCTGGGGGTTAATATCACGCCAGACCTGTCCCCAGAAGCTCATATCAAGAGGATAACATCAGCAGCATATGCCAGGTTGGCTAACATAAGAACGGCCTTTAGAAACTTGTGTAAGGAATCTTTCAGAACATTATATACCACATATGTCAGACCAATCCTGGAGTATGCGGCTCCAGCATGGAGTCCATATCTAGTCAAGCATAAGACTAAACTGGAAAAGGTTCAAAGGTTTGCCACCAGACTAGTACCTGAGCTGAGAGGTATGAGCTACGAGGAGAGACTACGGGAATTAAACCTCACTTCGTTGGAAGACAGAAGAGTTAGGGGGGACATGATCACTACATTCAAGATTCTCAAGGGAATCGACAGGGTTGATAAAGACAGGCTATTTAACACAAGGGGCACACGCACTAGGGGACACAGGTGGAAACTGAGTGCCCAAATGAGCCACAGAGATATTAGAAAGAACTTTTTTAGTGTCAGAGTGGTTGACAAATGGAATGCATTAGGAAGCGATGTGGTGGAGGCTGACTCCATACACAGTTTCAAGTGTAGATATGATAGAGCCCAATAGGCTCAGGAACCTGTACACCTGTTGATTGACGGTTGAGAAGCGGGACCAAAGAGCCAGAGCTCAACCCCCGCAAGCACAACTAGGTGAGTACACACACACACCTAACACACTCCACACTTCCCCCGTGAGTGAACACACTCCCCCCTCTCCTTCTGTGAGTGAACACACTCCCCACTCTCTCTCAGTGAGTGAACACACTCCCCACTCTCCCTCTGTGAGTGAACACACACTCTCCCTCTCCCTCTTAACACTCCTAAACTCTAATCTTACTTCCTCAATTTCACCAATAATTGTCTCATTAAATCCCACCCAATTTTTATGTACCTATTTCACTGCAGTCAAACGTATAGTAATAATTGTATTTCCCACAGTGAGTTGAACTGTGGGAGGCGAAGTGAAATCTTGGAGGTGCGGCAGTTTCCGGGTCGTTGGCGGGCTATTTTGTCTTCCAAGATTATACAGTGATAGTTGGCGCTTGTTTTTTTTCTTTTTATTTGGGAAACCTAAATATAGCAAAACAGAAAAACATCAACAGCATCGTTCACATTTACAAAGCAAGAAACACATTGACAAACTTTAGAAGAGGAAAACACACAAACAAAAGTCGTAGAATACACAAAAGGGAAACATAAACATAGGACACAATACAGGACAGGCAGGAAAGAAAAAGCACTAGAACACTATAACCCAACAATAACCATGCAAGAAACACATGGAAAAACTGTATCTCACAGCACATCAAAACAAATAAATAAATAAAGCAACACAAAGCAACACCCACACACAGCTAATCATCATCATAGTTATCCGGATATAGACGGCGAGGGAACGTCTTGCTGTAGGCGTCCCACCGAGCCCAGTACTCCGCAGGCGCGTTAATGTGACTACGTGATCCCCGTGGACGATGCTTGAAGTCAGGAACATCCAGCTCGGCGCCCTCCACCACGGGGGCGGAAGTCATGGGAAGAGGCCGCACAGAGCTCGTCAGCGCAGACGGTGGAACCACGAGCGGCTGGAGCACAGGAGCCGGCCGGACAGAGGGGGCAGTACAGCGGGCAGAGTCGCAGGGGACATAAGCACAGAGGGCGATGGTGCAGGGGCCAACACCACAGGGGCGGAGTAACAAAGGGCGGCTGAGCAGAGGGCAGCAGCGCAGCGGTCGGCGTCACCGAGGGCAGATGTGCGGAGGGCACAGACATGGACGCCAGAGGCACGGGCGCCGCCGGAACAGAATCTTTATTAAAAACCAGCAGTTCCCAGCCTCTCCCGCAACCTCGGCCGGTGCCACAACCTCCCAACCCGGGGAACCTGCAACCGGGGGTGCAGAGGCAGACGGAGAAGACACACTAGGACCAGGGCCAGGCGACAGTCCCACTACAGGACCCATCACCGCCGCAACACGGCCCACAGGAGCCGCGGGCACTCCAACATCATCGCCCACATCCCCATCCACAGAAGACGAACCTCCGGAGTCCCCAAAATCCCTGACGTCGGCCCAGGCCACACCACGAGACGGAGACAGACTCAAAGCTCGCCGCGATTGCTTGGACACAAGTCGCAGGTCATCAGAACTATCACCCTCACTAGGAGGCACCGCAGCAGAACCTCCGGTCGGCCGAGCAACTCCACGCAGCGCACGATCACTCAACATCGCAGCCTCAACAACATGGGAAACATGACCACACACCGCAGGAGACATCACAGCATGCACATCGACACCGGCCGAAGACACATCTTCCGGAGACAGACACCGGGAAGACATCCAGTCTTCCCTGGGCACCAGACGACTGAGAAGTAGCACTCATCACAGCAGCACCTTCCGACAGGTCCGGTACTGCTAACGGTGGAAAGTCCTCCCTGAAGAGGTTCACAGGCCCGACCCGGTTCGCATCACAACCCGCAGCCTGATGGTCCGATAGTCCGCACCGGAAATAAGTCTGACCCCCATAGAATACGTGTACCATGAAACCCAGAAGCAGGAGAGAGGAAGGGATAGGGTCCTTCAAGTGCAGCGCCACAGTGCGGGTCCCATTCGGGATACCCTTCCACCGCCCGGAGGAGACTACATTCATTCGGACACTCAAGACCCGCCCATACCCGGGTAAAGTGACGCTGGAGAAGAGAGTCAGGCAACTCAAAGGGAGCACCATGAACGGCCACATAGGTGGTCTAACTGCACCTGCCCGACATTTCCACCGAACCACCATCCTCAGGCAGAGTAAAAGTCCTCCCGTCATAGCGGTTGCTTGTTAGTCGTGTGGAGTGTTAGTTATATGCTTATGTGGTGGGGTGTGTTGGTGGGTGGCTGGGTACGTGGGTGGTGGGGTGTCTTGGTGAATAATGGGTGTCGGAATACCCTACACCATTTACTAACATTTAATACAATAGGCAGATAATATTGCTGTTGTTTTGTAATAAACAAATTCACTCATAGAAGACGTGGCGCAGTGGAATTTTCCTTAGTAGAAAACGGGGGTTATCATTGCCGCATGTCGCTATTAATTTCACCACCTAATAATAGGAAATCTTTTTAATACAGCAGTCGCTGGACAGTAAACATCATAAAAACTTCTTACTTGAACCAACTTAGTTATCAACCTGTCCTCTTAAAAAGAACGTCACTTTTGGCCGTTTGCCCGTATGGCCGAATATGGACGTAATTTGAAAATGAAACAAACAAAAAAAATATAAATTTGGGAAATTTTTTTTCAACAGCAGTAAGTTAAGGGTCCTCTGATAGGTTGGGTGGGCAGGAAATTCTCATAAAGTTTCAAAACGGTATGAAAAACGTTAATGGAAAGAATCCTTTTCTAAGCTTGCCGATTAAGCCGGACGACTCAAACAGAAAACGGAACAGAACGTCACTTTTGTGAGTCGATTTCATTTTAAATTACGTCCAAATTTGGCCATAGTGCGCATACGAGCCTAAAGTGACGTTATTTTTAAGAGGACGGGTTGAGTTATCAGTACTAAAATAGAGTAAATGTAGGCCGTCTTTTCACTTCTTGACGACATGTGGACAAGGCAGCCGAGGCGTCAGTGGGAGTGAGGCCGTGTTAATTTAACAACGGTCTCGCCGGGGCAAATCTCGAGATATATACAAGAGTTGTTACATTCTAGTACGCGTTGCGTTTCGGGCAGGTCCCTGGAATACGATCCCCGCCGCGAAGAATCGTTTTTTCATCCAAGTACACATTTCACTGTTGCGTTAAACAGAGGCTACAGTTAAGGAATTGCGCCCAGTAAATCCTCCCCGGCCAGGATACGAACCCATGACATAGCGCTCGCGGAACGCCAGGCGAGTGTCTTACCACTACACCACGGAGACTAGCCCCAATAATTTCTCCCTTGGACAACAGTGTTATGGGTTGTGAAGTGCTCCCATTATCAAAACATTCGTCGTCTACAATTAGGGAAGTGTTTCTTACGATTCCTATACTCTCTAGCTCATTACTGGCCAGTAATATTAGGTATAGGAATGCCGGTTAGCACATGAGTCGAGACAAAACAATGAAAATATTCTTTGGACTTTACCTAATAAAATATAACAATATTTCCCCTGATATAACTGTCATATATATATATATATATATATATATATATATATATATATATATATATATATATATATATATATATATATATATATATAGGTTACGAATATTATATGTGAGTGCCCTTTGACAGGTGTAATTGAAGGGGTGGGGGGGGGGGGGGGGGAAGAAGCAGAATAGCATCAACCTGGTACCCCAGTAACATATGGTTATACCAGCCTGTAACATATGGTTATACCAGCCTGTAACATATGGTTATACCAGCCTGTAACATATGGTTATACCAGCCTGTAACATATGGTTATACCAGCCTGTAACATATGGTTATACCAGCCTGTAACATATGGTTATACCAGCCTGTAACATGTGGTTATACCAGCCTGTAACATATGGTTATACCAGCCTGTAACATATGGTTATACCAGCCTGTAACATATGGTTATACCAGCCTGTAACATATGGTTATACCAGCCTGTAACATATGGTTATACCAGCCTGTAACATATGGTTATACCAGCCTGTAACATATTATTATACCAGTCTGTAACATATGGTTATACCAGCCTGTAACATATGGTTATACCAGCCTGTAACATATGGTTATACCAGCCTGCAACATATGGTTATACCAGCCTGCAACATATGGTTATACCAGCCTGTAACATATGGTTATACCAGCCTGTAACATATGGTTATACCAGCCTGTAACATATGGTTATACCAGCCTGTAACATATGGTTATACCAGCCTGTAACATATGGTTATACCAGCCTGTAACATATTATTATACCAGTCTGTAACATATGGTTATACCAGCCTGTAACATATGGTTATACCAGCCTGTAACATATGGTTATACCAGCCTGCAACATATGGTTATACCAGCCTGCAACATATGGTTATACCAGCCTGTAACATATGGTTATACCAGCCTGTAACATATAGTTATACCAGCCTGCAACATATGGTTATACCAGCCTGCAACATATGGTTATACCAGCTTGTAACATATGGTTATACCAGCCTGTAACATATGGTTATACCAGCCTGTAACATATGGTTATACCAGCCTGTAACATATGGTTATACCAGCTTGTAACATATGGTTATACCAGCCTGCAACATATGGTTATACCAGACTGTAACATCTGGTTATACCAGCCTGTAACATATGGTTATACCAGCCTGTAACATCTGGTTATACCAGCCTGTAACATATGGTTATACCAGCCTGTAACATATGGTTATACCAGCCTGTAACATATGGTTATACCAGCCAGCAACATATGGTTATACCAGCCTGTAACATCTGGTTATACCAGCCTGTAACATATGGTTATACCAGCCTGTAACATCTGGTTATACCAGCCTGTAACATATGGTTATACCAGCCTGTAACATCTGGTTATACCAGCCTGTAACATATGGTTATACCAGCCTGTAACATATGGTTATACCAGCCTGTAACATATGGTTATACCAGCCTGTAACATATGGTTATACCAGCCTGTAACATATGGTTATACCAGCCTGTAACATATGGTTATACCAGCCTGTAACATATGGTTATACCAGCCTGCAACATATGGTTATACCAGCCTGCAACATATGGTTATACCAGCCTGCAACATATGGTTATACCAGCCTGCAACATATGGTTATACCAGCCTGTAACATATGGTTATACCAGCCTGTAACATATGGTTATACCAGCCTGCAACATATGGTTATACCAGCCTGCAACATATGGTTATACCAGCTTGTAACATATGGTTATACCAGCCTGTAACATATGGTTATACCAGCCTGTAACATATGGTTATACCAGCATGTAACATATGGTTATACCAGCCTGCAACATATGGTTATACCAGCCTGCAACATATGGTTATACCAGCTTGTAACATATGGTTATACCAGCCTGTAACATATGGTTATACCAGCCTGCAACATATGGTTATACCAGCCTGTAACATCTGGTTATACCAGCCTGTAACATATGGTTATACCAGCCTGTAACATCTGGTTATACCAGCCTGTAACATATGGTTATACCAGCCTGTAACATATGGTTATTCCAGCCTGTAACATATGGTTATACCAGCCTGCAACATATGGTTATACCAGCCTGTAACATCTGGTTATACCAGCCTGTAACATATGGTTATACCAGCCTGTAACATCTGGTTATACCAGCCTGTAACATATGGTTATACCAGCCTGTAACATCTGGTTATACTAGCCTGTAACATATGGTTATACCAGCCTGTATCATATGGTTATACCAGCCTGTAACATATGGTTATACCAGCCTGTAACATATGGTTATACCAGCCTGTAACATATGGTTACACCAGCCTGTAACATTTGGTTATACCAGCCTGTAACATATGGTTATACCAGCCTGTAACATATGGTTATACCAGCCTGTAACATATGGTTATACCAGCCAGTAACATATGGTTATACCAGCCAGTAACATATGGTTATACCAGCCTGTAACATATGGTTATACCAGCCTGTAACATATGGTTATACCCGCCTGTAACATATGGTTATACCAGCCTGCAACATATGGTTATACCAGCCTGTAACATATGGTTATACCAGCTTGTAACATATGGTTATACCAGCCTGTAACATATGGTTATACCAGCCTGTAACATATGGTTATACCAGCCTGCAACATATGGTTATACCAGCCTGCAACATATGGTTATACCAGCCAGTAACATATGGTTATACCAGCCTGTAACATATGGTTATACCAGCCTGTAACATATGGTTATACCAGCTTGTAACATATGGTTATACCAGTCTGTAACATATGGTTATACCAGCCTGTAACATCTGGTTATACCAGCCTGTAACATCTGGTTATACCAGCCAGTAACATATGGTTATACCAGCCTGTAACATGGTTATACCAGCCTGCAACATATGGTTATACCAGCCTGTAACATATGGTTATACCAGCCTGTAACATTTGGTTATACCAGCCTGTAACATATGGTTATACCAGTTAGTAACATATGGTTATACCAGCCTGTAACATATGGTTATACCAGCCTGTAACATATGGTTATACCAGCCTGCAACATATGGTTATACCAGCCTGCAACATATGGTTATACCAGCCAGTAACATATGGTTATACCAGCCTGTATCATATGGTTATACCAGCCTGTAACATATGGTTATACCTGCTTGTAACATATGGTTATACCAGCCTGCAACATATGGTTATACCAGCCTGCGACATATGGTTATACCAGCCAGTAACATATGGTTATACCAGCCTGTAACATCTGGTTATACCAGCCTGTAACATATGGTTATACCAGCCTGTAACATATGGTTATACCAGCCTGTAACATATGGTTATACCAGCCAGTAACATATGGTTATACCAGCCTGTAACATATGGTTATACCAGCCTGTAACATATGGTTATACCAGCCTGCAACATATGGTTATACCAGCCTGCAACATATGGTTATACCAGCTAGTAACATATGGTTATACCAGCCTGTATCATATGGTTATACCAGCCTGTAACATATGGTTATACCTGCTTGTAACATATGGTTATACCAGCCTGCAACATATGGTTATACCAGCCTGCGACATATGGTTATACCAGCCAGTAACATATGGTTATACCAGCCTGTAACATCTGGTTATACCAGCCTGTAACATATGGTTATACCAGCCTGTAACATATGGTTATACCAGCCTGTAACATATGGTTATACCAGCCTGTAACATATGGTTATACCAGCCTGTAACATATGGTTATACCAGCCTGTAACATGTGGTTATACCAGCCTGTATCATATGGTTATACCAGCCTGTAACATGTGGTTATACCAGCCTGTAACATATGGTTATACCAGCCTGTAACATATGGTTATACCAGCCTGTAACATATGGTTATACCAGCCTGTAACATATGGTTATACCAGCCTGTAACATAAGGTTATACCAGCCTGTAACATATGGTTATACCAACCTGTAACATATGGTTATACCAGCCTGTAACATATGGTTATACAAGCCTGTAACATATGGTTATACCAGCCTGTAACATATGGTTATACCAGCCTGTAACATATGCTTATACCAGCCTGTAACATATGGTTATACCAGCCTGTAACATATGCTTATACCAGCCTGTAACATATGGTTATACCAGCCTGTAACATATGGTTATACAAGCCTGTAACATATGGTTATACCAGCCTGTAACATATGGTTATAACAGTCTGTAACATATGCTTATACCAGCCTGTAACATATGGTTATACCAGCCTGTAACATATGGTTATACCAGCCTGTAACATATGGTTATACCAGCCTGTAACATATGGTTATACCAGCCTGTAACATATGGTTATACCAGCCTGTAACATATGGTTATACCAGCCTGTAACATATGGTTATACCAGCCTGTAACATATGGTTATACCAGCCTGTAACATATGGTTGTACCAGCCTGTAACATATGGTTGTACCAGCCTGTAACATATGGTTATACCAGCCTGTAACATATGGTTGTACCAGCCTGTAACATATGGTTATACCAGCCTGTAACATATGGTTGTACCAGCCTGTAACATATGGTTATACCAGCCTGTAACATATGGTTATACCAGCCTGTAACATATGGTTGTACCAGCCTGTAACATATGGTTGTACCAGCCTGTAACATATGGTTATACCAGCCTGTAACATATGGTTATACCAGCCTCACACACCAGGATTATTTAGTGTGATCATCCGTGGTCATAACTGGTGGACCAGGCCTACTATAATACACATGAGGCCTCCCCAATTTAATTGCTAATATATATAGTCTGATACTGTAGTGAATGTCTTCTAATCAATAATATATATTGATAGACTATATATATCCATTTATTAAAACCCCAGAATGTGTGTAGGAAAATGATTTGTGGGGATTCTTAATTCATTAAGTCTACTTTGAAACTCATACAGTTTGCTATCGAAATATCTATCGAAATATATAAATAATTATATATTCTATTTATTATATATAGATTTATATATGTGCTATCGATATATATAAATCTCACAAGTCAATTTTCCCCACAGTGGGTTTTGGGAACATGGGTGGTGGTGGTGTATTGATGGGTGGTGGGGTGTGTTGGTGAGTAGTGGGTGGTGGGGTACGTGGGTGGTGGGGTGTGTTGGTGAGTAGTGGGTGGCTGGGTACGTGGGTGGTGGGGTGTGTTGGTGAGTAGTGGGTGGTGGGGTACGTGGGTGGTGGGGTGTGTTGGTGAGTAGTGGGTGGTGGGGTACGTGGGTGGTGGGGTGTGTTGGTGAGTAGTGGGTGGTGGGGTACGTGGGTGGTGGGGTGTGTTGGTGAGTAGTGGGTGGCTGGGTACGTGGGTGGTGGGGTGTGTTGGTGAGTAGTGGGTGGCTGGGTACGTGGGTGGTGGTAGTGTATTGATGGGTAATGGGTACTTGGGTGGTGGGTACGTGGGTGGTGGGTGATGTCTGCGTGTTGAAAGAAGTGTAAGTGAGTAGGTGGATGATTATACTCACCTAGTTGTGCTTGCTGAGATTGAGCATCAGCTCTTGGACCCCGCCTCCCACCAAATACTGTGCAGGTAAGGAGTGGTCTGATGTAGTGTACATCTACACTGAGGTCTGTAGTCTTGAACAATAGTAACACTGAAGTTGTTCATCACCTCCGTTTGGTTCCTTCTTGTACCACGTTGCGTCCAGTAACATGAAGTGATGGTGGATGGTGATTGTTGGAGATTCCCAGGTGAGGTATCTGGATAGAATAGAAGGAGGACTTAAAATGACTTGAGAATGGTCCAAGACGGACCGAAACGTCGTCGTCCCTTCACCCTCTAGTGTGTGGTCTGGTCAACAATATCTGGATAGAACTTTTTGTGCCAGAGACAGGGGGGAGGGGGGCAGGTTAAGGGTTGGCTATCCGGGAGCGGGGATTGGTGATATTGTTAACAATATTATTGTTAACAATATGACGATATTATGACTAGAAATGTCAACAAACCCATTATTTGTATCAGTGCAGGTGGTAATGATGTTGGACGAGTTTGGAGTGAGGAACTGATACAGATGTTTAAGACAGCCGTAGAATTAGTTAGGAGCAAGGGAGGAATCCTGATCATATGTGGCATTCTTCCAAGAAAGGGAGTGGGAAATGAATGGATGTCAAGGGCACTTGGTGTCAATTGCCGGCTGGAAAGATATTGCAAATCAAATGCAATATCTTTCATAGACAACTGGGAACACTTCTATGGAAGAAATGAAATGTATGCTCGTGATGGGGTGCATCTATCGAGGGCTGGGGTTGTTGCTGTTGCGAACTCGTTGGAACCAGTGGTTAGAGGTGTTTGTTTGGGTTTAAACTGTTAGTAGATAGTGGTATGGGAATTGATTTGGAGGAAGGAGATAATAAAAGTATGTGTTTGTGGGGGGAAACAAATTGGCAAAATGATCAGGGAAAGAGAAGGGCCTCAAAATAACAATTCACTTAAGGTATATTACACTAACAGTAGAAGTCTAAGAAATAAAATTAACGAATTAAATGCTCTTGTCTGCACAGAAAAAATAGATATTATTGCACTTACCGAAACGTGGATGAATGTAGAAAATAGAGAACTATTAGCTGAATATCAAATAAATGGATTTAAACTATTTCACACAGATCGATATATTAGACGAGGAGGGGGAGTAGCCATATATGTTAGGGACAATTTGAAATGTAGTCTCAAAGAGGGAATCAAAACTGAATTAAAACAAAAAAGGTAAAAACTTATAATAGGAGTTATATATAAGCCACCAAATTTAGCCAGAATGGAAGCAAAGCATCTATGGGATGAAATATCTAGAGCATCTAGATCTAACAGTATTTACGTCATGGGTGACTTTAATTTTAGTGGAATAAACTGGATTAACAGAACAAAGAATAACGAAACAGAAGATTTTTTAGAATTAATTGACGATTGCTTTCTTACGCAACACATTAAGGAACCAACACAGGAAAATAATATTTTAGATTTAGTGTTAACTAACAGGGAAACACAGGTTAATGACATCGAAATAGGGAGTGAGCTAGGGAACAGTGATCATAAAGAAATCAGATTTAGCATAGAATGGAATAGATCTGTAGGAGAAAATTCTGTTAAAGTGCCAGATTTTCGGAAAACTGATTTTAATATCCTAAGAAATTGTTTGGGTCAAATAGATTGGAAAGTCTTGGGCATGGGGTGTGGGCCGGTCTTGGAGCGAGACGTAACCCAGCGATAGGTGATGTAAAAAGGGGATTGTGTTGTGGATTCAAAATTTAACTTATTTAAAAATATTCTAAGCGAAGCACAGGAACATAGTATACCATACAAATTGAACAGATTAAATACAAATGACCCGAAATGGATAACAAAGGATCTGAAGAACCTTATAGGTAGAAAGAGAGCTTGGTGCAAAAGGATTAAGAATGGGGAAGTCAGTTTAGAACAAGAATTCGTACAACTGGTTAGAAATGTTAAAAAAGAGATAAGGAAAGCAAAAAGAAACTATGAAGTTCGCATAGCAGGGCAAGCAAAGACAAATCCTAAAGTCAGTTATATCGAACAAAGATTAGGGACAAGATAGGTCCATTAAAAACTGAGACAGGTCAGATAACGGAAAATGACGAAGAGATGAGTAGTATTTTTAATAAATATTTTATCTCTGTACTGTATTTACTATAAGAGGAACTTAACAATATGCCTTCCGCCGAACAAGTCTATGTGGGTGGGGACGAGGTCAGGTTGACTAGTTTAGCAGTTACCAGGGAGGATGTTATTAAGCAAATAGTAAAACCCAAACCAAACAAATCCCCAGGGCCGGATGAAGTGTTTGCCAGGGTGCTTAAAGAATGCAAAAAGGAGCTTTGCGTTCCATTGTCTACTATATTTAATACATCATTAGAGTTAGGTAAAGTGCCAGAGTCATGGAAGGTTGCTAATGTGGTGCCAATTTTTAAGAAAGGAGATAGATCACTTGGTTCAAACTATCGGCCAATTAGCCTAACGTCTAATGTGGGAAAGTTACTTTAATCGATGATTGTAAATGCCTTCCTCTTCATCTTGAAAAACATAAATTAATAAATGATTCACAACATGGTTTTACAAATGGCCGTTCCATGTTTAACAAATTTGCTATCATTTTATTCCAGCATAGTTGAGGCAGTTGATAGTGGTAAGGATTGTGATGTTGTGTACCTTGACTTTAGCAAAGCTTTTGATACAGTGCCACATGAAAGACTGATTAAAAAGATAGAGTCTCATGGTATTGGGGGTGCTATATTAAGTTGCATTAGGGCATGGCTATTCCAAAGGAAACAGAGTTAGTATAAATGGGGGTTAATTCAGACTGGGAAAACGTTGTAAGTAGGGTACCTCAAGGCTCTGTCCTGGGACCTCTGTTATTCATAATATATATAAATGATTTAGATTCAGGTTTGAGCAGGAACATTTGCAAATTTGCAGATGATACAAAAATCGGGAGGGAAATAAACAGGGAAAAAGACTCACTATCACTTCAAGCCGATCTGAATAGGGTTTTGAAATGGTCAAAAGATTGGCAGATGCAGTTTAATGCTGATAAATATAAGGTTTTGAGGCCAGGTAATGAGGATAGTTACAAGATACGAGCTAGACGGTGTTGAAATTGTGAAGTCAGATTGTGAAAGGGATCTTGGAGTTATGATTAGTAAGAATTTAAAACAAAAGGATCAATGCATGAATGTTCGTAATAAGGCAAATAGGACACTGGTATTTATTAATCGAAGCGTTAGTAACAAGACACCTGGTGTGGTTCTTCAGCTATATCTAGCTCTGGTTAGGCCCCATTTAGATTATGCAGTTCAGTTTTGGTCGCCATACTATAGAATGAACATTTGAAACTAGAATGGACACTTGAACGTGTCCAGCGAAGGATGACAATTGTTAAGTCCCCAAATTAGAAACCTTTCATATGAAGAAATGTTGTTGTTGTTAAAGATTTAGCTACTCAGGACGAAGTGTCCATGTAGCACGGACTATGGTGAGCCCGTAATTGAGTTTGGTTATACATGATAACCTTTTTCCTGTGATATTTGGGTCTAAGTTTAAAATGGAGGAGAGGACTTCTCCTTTTTCTCTGCTTATTTATCGCTTCTGTTTTAGTGCACTGGTTTTAATCTTGTTTTATTAACATTATCTTGGTGGCGGATGTAGATGCAGAATGCTCACTAATGAGTCCCATTCCTCAACAGCTTTTCTGATCATTGTAGTCGCGGTGGAATGTGCATCTAATGCAGCTGCTGTCGTTGGATTAATGTTGAGTTTGATGCGCAGGGCTTCAGTAGCTTCACATTCCAGTAAGTAGTGCAATAGTGGCGCCTCTGCTTCAGTTTCACAGATATGACACACTTTAACTATTGGGTTCATCACCTCCCAGCAGCACTTGTAACCAAGTCTGAGTCTGTGTATGGCTACTGCAATGTCTCTGGATATCTTTTTGCCAGGCTTGAAAGAGGAGTAACCAGTGGCTTGTTCGTACCATATCGCAGTGGATCTTCCTTCCCCTACTTTGGCTCTGTGGCGACTTTTGATAGTTGAGAATATTTTCTTCTTGATTTGCTCCTTTATCTGTGAGAAACTTGGAGGTATTTGAACCTGTACAACAGGTAGAGCAGTGGCAGTTTTTGCTAGTGAGTCTGCCTTTTCATTACCATCTATGCCAATGTGACTTGGTATCCAATTTAGGGTGATTGACAGCCCTCAATTATGGGCTTCTTTTCCTATATGTTGAATTTCTGTGAGGAGTTGTATATTATCTCTGTGCTGACTGGATAACAATGCCTGGAGCGAAGATTTAGAGTCTGTATGAATGATGACATCATGTAAATTATTCTCAATTGTATAGTTTATTGCCTCCTTCAGGGCATATAATTCTGTTTGCAATGTTGAGCACCCAGTATTCATGCTCCAGTAAGCTTCATGGTTGGTAGTGTAAACTGCTGCCCCAGCAGAACCTTTTTCTTGATCAACTGATCCGTCTGTGAAGATGTGAGTCGTTGTGGGTCTAGAGATAATTTCCATTTGTTGCTCTATTACTTCCGTGAGCCTCTGCGGGTCACATGCTGATTTTTTAACTGGTAATCTTTCAATGATTATCTTTAGATTCGATTCTTCCCATGGAGGAGGCTGTCGAAAGTGTTGATATGATCTATCTTCCCCTTTGTTTTTAATGGTCCATTTCATGTCCATTTTCTCTAAAATCTTGACTACATTATCCATCCATGAGCTTGTTCTATACTGTAGGTTTTTCTGAAAGGATCTCTGTATGCTGTCTTTGATTGACAGCCTGGCGGTTGTTCCAGTAAGTTTTCCTATTATGGTGGCTATCCTTTGTTTCATCCTGTTTTCTAATGCTGGTAAATTTGTTTCCATTCTAAGGTTCTCTCTACGCGTCCATATAGGTGCTCCCAGCATTGTTCTCAGAGCATCATTTTGAGACACTTCCAGTTTCTCCCATTGGTTATCACTGAGGGATGTAAGAGCAGGAGCAGCATAGTCGATGAGTGACCTAACTGCTTGAACGTAGTACATTTTGAGTACTGGTAGAGATGCACCATCTCTAAGACTGGTCAGAGAGCGCAAAGCTGAGTTTCTGGCTTTACAGCGTTGCCGAAGATATTCAATTTCTTGAGTGAATTTCAACTGGTTGTCTATTATGACTCCAAGGAATTGAAAAGAGGTAACCTACTCAATTTCTTGTCCTTGTATTGCCAGTCTGATGTCTTGAGTTCTCATTTTAACGGCCATTGCTTTTGTTTTATTGCTGTTTATTTTCACTGCTATGCGTTCCGCTTCCTTGCTGATAATATCTAGGCATTTTTGTGCATGGTTCCTTGCACCTTTGCCATTGATGATGACCACAAAGTCGTCTGCATAGTTAAGAAGTTTGGCTTTTCGTAGCTTGAGCTTCATGAATTGTTCCATGAGACAGTTGAAGAGGAAGGGGCTTAGTATTCCTCCCTGCGGAGTTCCATTTTCCAGCCTCTTTGGGGTCGATGTTTTTCCTTGGAAAAACTCTAGCTTCTCGGTTAAGCAAGCTTCCTTTGGCAAAAGCAAGAGCGTGTCCTTTGATTTCCTTATCCACAAGGCAGCACAGTGTAGCTGGAGCACTGGCTAACTCGAAGGCTTTTTCAAGGTCTAGAAAAATAAGGATTCCAGGTTTGTCATTGATTTGATCCAGGAGGGAGGTAAGGCATTCTGTGGTTCCAACACCTTTTCTGTAAGCAAACATATTTTGGTGTAGTGGATTGGCTTTCCATTCAATTCGATTAAGAGCCATTTTTTCTGCAGTTTTGGCCAGACAGCTTGTTAATGAGATGGGTCTTGGATTTCCTGGGTCTTTAGGTTTTGGAATGGGAACTATAATTGCACTGTTCCAAGAGATTGGTCGGGTTCTTGTCACCCATACTCTGTTGATGAGATTCAAGAAGGCTTCTTCACCCTTTTCTCCTAGCTTGGCTAGCATGTTGTAAGTGATTTTGTCCTCACCTGGAGCTGTATTTTTAGTTTTCTTTGTAGCACTTCTGAGTTCTTTCAGACTGGAAGGTTGGTCTAGTTCGTCAGGTAAGACTAAAGCATCATCTATTTTTTTCCATCTTGCTGCTTGAAATCTTTGTTGGTGAGTCAGAGTTGCTTGAGGAAGTTGAGTGGAGCTGGCTCTTGAAGCAAATAGATTTGCTAGCCTTTCTGCTTCTTGCTCTGGATGAACATGGTGCGGCGGAGCAGGAGGCGATTTTCCTTTGGCCTTGTTGATCTGCCTCCAGATGTCGCCCAAGGACGTATGCTGATTTAGCTTGGCACACCACTCGAGCCATTTTTCTTCTCTGATTTTTGCTGTTTCTTCGTGCACATGATCTCGGACAGCTCTAAGAAGTCCTAGATTAGCTTCGGTTCTATCTCTTCTGAAATTCTTTCGTGCACGATTTAGTCTGTTATGTAGCTCTTTGATCCTAGCACAGTAATACCAATGGTCCTTGTGTTGTTGGGTAATTGTTTTCCTCTTGGGGATGGCGTGATTTGCTGCCTTATGTATTGCATTTAGTAAATCTTTTTCCATTTCTTCAGTGTAGTCAGGAGGAGTGTAGTTTTGGTGCCAAGTTTCGAGAGCTTCCTGAAACTTCGTCCAGTCTGCCTTGATAAAGTCCCATCCGGGCTCGGGAGCTGGAGGTCTGGGAGGTAGTGCTATATTAATAACTGTTTTTGTAGCAAAGTGGTCACTGGTCAGAACATGATCCACTGACCAATGACACAACTCATAAATACTGGTGGAAACAAACGTGAGATCCAGCTTTCCCCCACCAGTGTTGGTTGGTTCTGTCGAATTAAGCAGACTGATTTCTGGCACTTCATCCAAAAGGTGTTCAATATGTCTTCCGTTGGCGTCGGTTCTTGGTGAATCAAGAAGTAATTCACTATGAGTGTTAAAGTCACCAGAGATGATAGTAGGTGTAGTGACTGCTATTTCAAAGATTGTTGAGAGATCCATGTCATGTTCTCTCTGGCTCTTGTATACATTGAAGATGGACAGCGTTGAGTTCCTCATAGTAAGCTTAACTCCCATAATTTCGACGTTCTCGCCACAGTTTAGCAGGTCTGTGATTGCCGTGGCATTGATATGATTTCTTACTAGAATTTTTTTTTTTTTTTTTTTTTTTTGAGATATATACAAGAGTTGTTACATTCTTGTACAGCCACTAGTACGCGTAGCGTTTCGGGCAAGTCCTTAATCCTATGGTCCCTGGAATACGATCCCCGCCGCGAAGAATCGTTTTTCATCCAAGTACACATTTTACTGTTGCGTTAAACAGAGGCTACAGTTAAGGAATTGCACCCAGTAAATCCTCCCCGGCCAGGATACGAACCCATGACATAGTGCTCGCGGAACGCCAGGCGAGTGTCTTACCACTACACCACGGAGACTGTAAATTGATTGAAAGTAATTGAAATGCCTCTGGTGCCACCTTGTGCCATAGGGCAGTGGAATCCTTGATATCCTGGGATATTGATATATCTGCCAGTCGTGCTGAGTGTTTCTTGGAGTAGAACAATATCAATGCTATCCTTGAGAAGCACTGCTCTAAGTGTTTGTGTTTTGCTTTTGAATCCTTGAATATTCCATTGTATAATTTTGAGATTGTCCATTTTTCCGTTATAGTGGAGTCATTGAGTCCATGGTTTTTACAGTACTGGTTTTCCCGACCGTTTGTGTCTTCTTGGCTGGAGTGGTGCTTTCTTCTTGGCGGGTGAGGAGACTCCTGGTTGGGCCGAAGCGCCCCTGCTACATCCAGCCACTGAGACACCCGATGATGCAGGGATCATCATTCCTGCCAGGGAGGTCCCGGAGGCAACGGCAGGCATGTTCGCCCTGCCGCCCCGATCCATTCTGTTACTGTCTTCCAGTGGAGCAGCGCCCCCTGCCCCCTCCAGTTGTTGGAGGCCCCGTCCTTGCCCAGACCAGAAGGACCCGGCGCGCCAGACTGTTGCTGATCTTCATTTATTCGGACTTGCCGAGGGGTGTACCACTGGCTTTTTACCGAGGGTCTGGTCGATTGGGGTCTTGAAGTTGTTACTTTGGGTTGCTGGGTTGATCTGAAGGCTAGTATTCTTTTTACCCTTTCTGGACATCGTTTGTTCCAGGCGTGATGTGTATCCCCGCAGTTCGGGGATACACATCCCCGAACTGCGGGATATGAAGAAAGATTAACAAAGCTTAAATTGCAATCACTGGAAAGGCAAAGAGACGTGAAGAGAAAGGGTGACATGACAGAGGTGTATAAGGGGATGAATGGACATAACAGGGGGGAAATTAATAGGGTATTAAAAGTATCAACACAAGACAGAACACCAAACAATATTTATAAATTGGATAAGTTTAGATTTAGGAAATACTTGGGTAAATACTGGTTCGGTAACAGGGTTATCTTGAGTTGATTTCGGGGCTTTAGTGTCCCCGCGGCCCGGTCCTAGACCAGGCCTCCACCACCAGGAAGCAGCCCGTGACAGCTGACTAACACCCAGGTACCTATTTACTGCTAGGTAACAGGGGCATAGGGTGAAAGAAACTCTGCCCATTGTTTCTCGCCGGTGCCTGGGATTGAACCCAGGACCACAGGATCACAAGTCCAGTGTGCTGTCTGTTTGGCCGACCGGCTCCCCGGGTTGTTGATTTGTGGAACCAATTACTGCGTAACGTGGTGGAGATGGGGTCCCTCGATTGTTTCAAGCGCGGGTTGGACATGTATATGAATGGGATTAGGTGGTTATAGATAGGAGCTGCCTCGTATAGGCCAGTAGGCCTTCTGTAGTTACCTTTGTTCTTATTTTCATATGGTGAGGATGACACGGGGTGCTGGTGGACTGTGACTGGTGGATGGTGAGGATGACAGTAACAGGCAACGCCTGGAGGCGTGTTGTAGTCGGTGATGACTGGTGGACCGGTGGTGGTGGGGGGGGGAGGGGGAGTGTCATGGATGTGGGAGGAAGTGTAGTAGTGGGAGGGGGGCGTGGAGCTTTAAAGGGGTGGGTGAGTGGGGGTGAAGAGAGAGGGACATCTCACCTCACAGTAGCAGTAATGAGGGGTCCTGTGCCCCCCACAACGCCCCCCCTCCGAGCCATAGTGGGGGGGGGGGTGAGGGTCACCAACCAACAAACACCCCCACCACTATGCCCCCAGGGCGTCCTGTCTTGTGTGTGGTGAGCGTCGCTTAGGGTCACGCTCCGCCGCTCCCGAGGGGGAAATTGGTCTCTACGCCACCCCCTCCCCATACACCCCTCTCCCCAGCACCACACCACGCCACCCACAACAGCCTGGGAGGTAGTAGTGTGAGGCCGACCACACCGCTACACACAGTCTCCCTCGTGCTGGTGCTGGTAGACTTGCTCTCCTACTCTACAGTGTCACAGTCTTGCTACAGAGCCTCGGGCCGCCGGTACAGTAGCGGCTCCGCTCGTAACCACCGTCGTTAGTACTCACCGTCGTTAGTACTCACCGTCGTTACAGTCAAGAATGATCGCTTTGTAGTGCGTTGTGACGGGAAGGTGACGTTTGGAACACAGGTGCAAGTGAAGAACTGAACGGTCACCTAAGGCAGGTGTGTCAAGTGTGTGTGTGACGGAGCAGGGAGACAGGTGTGTGTGTGTGTGTGTGTGTGTGTGTGTGACGGAGCAGGGAGTGGGTGTAGCGACGACACCTGCAGCCACTGAGGAATCACTTCCTCTGTGAGGCGGCAGTTCCCACCCAGTGGAGAGTTGTGTGCGTGTGCTTCAACCCATCACATTAACTCCCACACCTGCCTCCTTCACCTCCACACCTGCCTTCAACACTCCCCCACACCTGTCGCAGTGCTACACCCGCCTCCCACCAGTGTCCGGGCCACGACAACACCCTCCCTATAAGTACACTTGCCAGTGTAGGCCAGAATAAGTCACCGGATTATACCTCCAGAGCCTGGCAGAGCTCACCAGTTATACTGACCCAGTATAACCGGTGTAGACGTCACAGTATATCCTGGCATACCTGTTGGGCCGGCCCCCCTAGTCAGCCCTCAAGCCTTCCCTGGTATATGGTAATATACCAGAGAGAAGGGTTGTGGTATAACCAAGAAAGGTTGTGGTATAACCAAGACGAAGGGCTGTGGTATAACCAACGCTGGTGTTGATCACTGCACACACAGGTTAGTTCACTCTCTTGATAACATTGTTATTGTCTTGACAGCTACAATCACAAGTATTTATTGCTGCTATTACTCCTACTGGTTATTGCTGCTACTACTGCTGTTAGTAATATTACCTCTGATGTTACTGCTACTACTGTTACTACTTCTGTTACTACTACTGTTACTACTACTGTTACTACTACTGTTACTACTACTGTTACTACTACTGTCAGTACTACTGTTACTACTACTGTCAGTTCTACTGTTACTACTACTGCCAGTACTACTGTTACTACTACTGTTACTACTACTGTTACTACTACTGTCAGTACTACTGTTACTACTACTGTTACTACTACTGTTACTACTACTGTTACTACTACTGTCAGTACTACTGTTACTACTACTGTTACTACTACTGTCAGTACTACTGTTACTACTACTGTCAGTACTACTGTTACTACTACTGTTACTACTACTGTCAGTACTACTGTTACTACTACTGTCAGTACTACTGTTACTACTACTGTCAGTACTACTGTTACTACTACTGTTACTACTACTGTCAGTACTACTGTCAGTACTACTGTTACTACTACTGTCAGTACTACTGTTACTACTACTGTCAGTACTACTGTTACTACTACTGTTAGTAATAATACCTCTGATGTTACTGCTACTACTGTTACTACAACTACTGTTACTACTACTGTTAGTAATAATACCTCTGATGTTACTGCTACTACTGTTACTACTACTGTCAGTACTACTTTCAGTACTACTGTTACTACTACTGTTAGTACTACTGTTACTACTACTGTTAGTACTACTGTCAGCACTACTGTTACTACTATTGTTACTACTACTGTTACTACTCCTGTCAGTACTACTGTTACTACTACTGTTACTAATACTGTGAGTACTACTGTTACTACTACTGTTACTACTACTGTCAGTACTACTTTCAGTACTACTGTTACTACTACTGTTACTACTACTGTTAGTACTACTGTTACTACTACTGTTACTACTATTGTTACTACTACTGTTACTACTACTGTCAGTACTACTGTTACTACTACTGTTACTACTACTGTCAGTACTACTGTTACTATAACTGTCAGTACTACTGTTACTACTACTGTTACTACTACTGTCAGTACTACTGTTACTACTACTGTTACTACTACTGTCACTACTACTGTCAGTACTACTGTTACTACTACTGTCAGTACTACTGTTACTACTACTGTTACTACTACTGCCAGTACTACTGTTACTACTACTGTTACTAATACTGTTACAACTGCTGTTACTACTACTGTCAGTACTACTGTCAGAACTACTTTTACTACTACTGTTACTACTACTGTCAGTACTACTTTTACTACTACTGTCAGTACTACTTTTACTACTTCTGTCAGTACTACTGTTACTACTACTGTTACTACTACTGTTACTACTACTGTTACTACTACTGTCAGTACTACTGTTACTACTACTGTTACTACTACTGTCAGTACTACTGTCAGTACTACTGTCAGTACTACTGTTACTACTACTGTCAGTACTACTGTTACTACTACTGTTACTACTACTGTCAGTACTACTGTCAGTACTACTGTTACTACTACTGTTACTACTACTGTTACTACTACTGTTACTACTACTGTCATTACTACTGTTACTAATAGTGTTACTACTTCTGTCAGTACTACTGTCAGTACTACTGTCAGTACTACAGTCAGTACTACAGTCAGTACTACTGTCAGTACTACTGTTACTACTACTGTTACTACTACTGTCAGTACTACTGTTACTACTACTGTTACTACTACTGTCATTACTACTGTTACTACTACTGTTACTACTTCTGTCAGTACTACTGTTACTACTACTGTTACTACTACTGTTAGTACTACTGTGACGACTACTGTCAGTACTACTGTCAGTACTACTGTGACGACTACTGTCAGTACTACTGTCAGTACTACTGTCAGTACTACTGTGACGACTACTGTCAGTACTACTGTGACGACTACTGTCAGTACTACTGTTACTACTACTGTCAGTACCACTGTTACTACTACTGTCAGTACTACTGTTACTACTACTGTCAGTACTACTGTTACTACTACTGTCAGTACCACTGTTACTACTACTGTTATTACTACTGTCAGTACTACTGTTACTACTACTGTTACTACTACTGTCAGTACTACTGTTACTACTACTGTTACTACTACTGTCAGTAATACTGTTACTACTACTGTCGGAATTACTGTTGCTACTACTGTTACTACTACTGTTACTAGTACTGTCAGTACTACTGTTACTACTACTGTTACTACTACTGTCAGTACTACTGTTACTACTACTGTCAGTACTACTGTTACTACTACTGTCAGTACTACTGTTACTACTACTGTCAGTACTACTGTTACTACTACTGTCAGTACTACTGTTACTACTACTGTTACTACTACTGTCAGTACTACTGTTACTACTACTGTTACTACTACTGTCAGTACTACTGTTACTACTACTGTCAGTACTACTGTTACTACTACTGTCAGTACTACTGTTACTACTACTGTCAGTACTACTGTTACTACTATTGTTACTACTACTGTCAGTACTACTGTTACTACTATTGTTACTACTACTGTCAGTACCACTGTTACTACTACTGTTATTACTACTGTCAGTACTACTGTTACTACTACTGTTACTACTACTGTCAGTACTACTGTTACTACTACTGTTACTACTACTGTCAGTAATACTGTTACTACTACTGTCGGAATTACTGTTGCTACTACTGTTACTACTACTGTTACTACTACTGTCAGTACTACTGTTACTACTACTGTCAGTACTACTGTTACTACTACTGTCAGTACTACTGTTACTACTACTGTCAGTACTACTGTTACTACTACTGTTACTAGTACTGTCAGTACTACTGTTACTACTACTGTTACTACTACTGTCAGTACTACTGTTACTACTACTGTTACTACTACTGTCAGTACTACTGTTACTACTACTGTTACTACTACTGTCAGTACTACTGTTACTACTACTGTCAGTACTACTGTTACTACTACTGTTACTACTACTGTCAGTACTACTGTTACTACTACTGTTACTACTACTGTCAGTACTACTGTTACTACTACTGTCAGTACTACTGTTACTACTATTGTTACTACTACTGTCAGTACTACTGTTACTACTACTGTCAGTACTACTGTTACTACTACTGTCAGTACTACTGTTACTACTACTGTTACTACTACTGTTACTACTACTGTCAGTACAACTGTTACTACTACTGTTACTACTACTGTTACTACTACTGTCAGTACTTCTGTTACTACTACTGTCAGTACTTCTGTTACTACTACTGTCAGTACTACTGTTACTACTTCAATTACTACTATTGTTACTACTACTGTTACTACTACTGTTACAACTATTGTTATCACTACTGTCAGTACTACTGTTATTACTACTGTTACTACTACTGTCAGTACTACTGTTACTACTACTGTTACAACTACTGTTATCACTACTGTCAGTACTACTGTTATTACTACTGTTACTACTACTGTCAGTACTTCTGTTACTACTTCAATTACTACTATTGTTACTACTACTGTTACTACTACTGTTACAACTACTGTTATCACTACTGTCAGTACTACTGTTACTACTACTGTCACTACTACTGTCAGTACTACTGTTACTACTACTGTCAGCACTACTGTCAGTACTACTGTTACTACTACTGTTACTACTACTGTTACTACTACTGTTACTACTACTGTCAGTATTACTTTTACTACTACTGTCAGTACTACTGTTACTACTACTACTGTCAGAACTACTGTCAGTACTACAGTCAGTACTACTGTCAGTACTACTGTTACTACTACTGTTACTACTACTGTCAGTACTACTGTTACTACTACTGTTACTACTACTGTTACTACTACTGTTACTACTACTGTCAGTACTACTGTTACTACTACTGTTACTACTACTACTGTTACTAATACTGTGAGTACTACTGTTATTGCTACTGTTACTACTACTACTGTCAGTACTACTGTTACTACTACTCTTACTACTACTGTCAGTACTACTGTTACTACTACTGTCAGTACTACTCTTACGACTACTGTCAGTACTACTGTTACTACTACTGTCAGTACCACTGTTACTACTACTGTCAGTACTACTGTTACTACTACTGTCAGTACTACTGTTACTACTGTCAGTGCCACTGTTACTTCTACTGTTACTACTGTCAGTACCACTGTTACTACTACTGTTACTACTACTGTTACTACTACTGTCAGTACTACTGTTACTACTACTGTTACTATTACTGTTACTACTACTGTCAGTACTACTGTTACTACTACTGTCAGTAATACTGTTACTACTACTGTCGGTACTACTGTTACTACTACTGTTACTACTGTTACTAGTACTGTCAATACTACTGTTACTGCTACTGTTACTACTACTGTCAGTACTACTGTTACTACTACTGTCAGTACTACTGTTACTACTACTGTCAGTACTACTGTTACTACTACTGTCAGTACTACTGTCTGTACTACTGTTACTACTACTGTCAGTACTACTGTCAGTACTACTGTTACTACTACTGTTAGTAATAATACCTCTGATGTTACTGCTACTACTGTTACTACTACTACTGTTACTACTACTGTTAGTAATAATACCTCTGATGTTACTGCTACTACTGTTACTACTACTGTCAGTACTACTTTCAGTACTACTGTTACTACTACTGTTACTACTACTGTTACTACTACTGTTACTACTACTGTTACTACTGCTGTTAGTACTACTGTTACTACTGCTGTTACTACTGCTGTTAGTACTACTGTTACTACTACTGTCAGTACTACTGTCAGTACTACTGTTACTACTACTGTTAGTAATAATACCTCTGATGTTACTGCTACTACTGTTACTACTACTACTGTTACTACTACTGTTAGTAATAATACCTCTGATGTTACTGCTACTACTGTTACTACTACTGTCAGTACTACTTTCAGTACTACTGTTACTACTACTGTTACTACTACTGTTACTACTACTGTTACTACTGCTGTTAGTACTACTGTTACTACTACTGTCAGTACTACTGTCAGTACTACTGTTACTACTACTGTTACTACTACTGTTACTACTACTGTCAGTACTACTCTCAGTACTATTGTCAGTACTACTGTTACTACTACTGTTACTACTGTCAGTACTACTGTTACTACTACTGTCAGTACTACTGTTACTTCTACTGTTACTACTACTGTTACTACTACTGTTACTACTACTGTCAGTACTACTGTCAGTACTACTGTTACTACTACTGTTACTACTACTGTTACTACTTCTGTCAGTACTACTGTCTGTACTACTGTCAGTACTACTGTTACTACTACTGTTACTACTGTTACTACTACTGTCAGTACTACTGTTACTACTACTGTTACTACTACTGTCAGTACTACTGTTACTACTACTGTTACTACTACTGTTACTACTACTGTCAGTACTACTGTTACTACTACTGTCAGTACTACTGTTACTACTACTGTTACTACTACTGTCAGTACTACTGTCAGTACTACTGTTTCTACTACTGTTACTACTACTGTCAGTACTACTGTTACTACTACTGTTACCACTACTGTCAGTACTACTGTTACTACTACTGTCAGTACTACTGTTACTACTACTGTCAGTACTACTGTTACTACTACTGTCAGTACTACTGTTACTACTACTGTCAGTACTATTGTTACTACTACTGTCAGTACTACTGTTACTACTACTGTCAGTACTACTGTTACTACTACTGTCAGTACTACTGTTACTACTACTGTCAGTACTACTGTTACTACTACTGTCAGTACTACTGTCAGTACTACTGTTACTACTACTGTTACTACTACTGTTACTACTACTGTCAGTACTACTGTTACTACTACTGTCAGTACTACTGTTACTACTACTGTCAGTACTATTGTTACTACTACTGTCAGTACTACTGTTACTACTACTGTCAGTACTACTGTCTGTACTACTGTTACTACTACTGTCAGTACTACTGTCAGTACTACTGTTACTACTACTGTCAGTACTACTGTTACTACTACTGTCAGTACTACTGTTACTACTACTGTCAGTACTACTGTTACTACTACTGTCAGTACTATTGTTACTACTACTGTTACTACTACTGTCAGTACTACTGTCAGTACTATAGTCAGTACTACTGTTACTACTACTGCCAGTACTATGATCAGTACTACTGTTACTACTACTGTCAGTACTACTGTTACTACTACTGCCAGTACTATAGTCAGTACTACTGTTACTACTACTGCCAGTACTATGATCAGTACTACTGTTACTACTACTGTCAGTACTACCGTTACTACTACTGTTACTACTACTGTCAGTACTACTGTTACTACTACTGTCAGTACTACTGTTACTACTACTGTTACTACTACTGTCAGTACAACTGTTACTACTAATGTTACTACTACTGTCAGTACCACTGTTACTACTACTGTTACTACTACTGTCAGTACTACTGTTACTACTACTGTCAGTACTACTGTTACCACTACTGTTACTACTACTTTTACTACTACTGTCAGTACAACTGTTACTTCTACTGTTACTACTACTGTTACTACTACTGTCAGTAATACTGTTACTACTACTGTCAGTACTACTGTTACTACTACTGTCAGTACTACTGTTACTACTACTGTCAGTACTGCTGTTACTACAACTGTTACCACTACTGTTACTACTACTGTCAGTACTTCTGTTACTACTACTGTTACTACTGCTGTTACTACTATTGTTACTACTACTGTTACTACTACTGTTACTACTACTGTTACTAATACTGTCAGTACTACTGTTACTAATACTTTCAGTACTACTGTTACTACTACTGTTACTACTACTGTCAGTACTACTGTTACTACTACTGTTACTACTACTGTTACTACTACTGTCAGTACTACTGTTACTACTACTGTCAGTACTACTGTTACTACTACTGTCAGTACTACTGTTACTACTACTGTTACTACTACTGTCAGTACTACTGTTACTACTACTGTCAGTACTACTGTTACTACTACTGTCAGTACTACTGTCAGAAATACTGTTACTACTACTGTTACTACTGCTGTTACTACTATTGTTACTACTACTGTTACTACTACTGTTACTACTACTTATACTAATACTGTCAGTACTACTGTTACTAATACTTTCAGTACTACTGTTACTACTACTGTTACTACTACTGTTACTACTACTGTCAGTAATACTGTTACTACTACTGTCAGTCAGTCAGGTGCAGTCAGAGTCAGTCAGGTGCAGTCAGTCAGTCAGGTGCAGTCAGTCAGTCAGGTGCAGTCACAGTGAGAGGTTGTGTTAGCTGGAGCTCCGATTCTAATAACATTATTATTGCAATAATGGAAGAATTAGTAAAAGATTTGGTGAGTCTGGTTGGAGCTCTGAGAGCAGAGATGGATTCCCTGCGGGAGGAGGTACGACGGCTACGACTTCGGGAGGAAACGAAGGAGGAGGCCAGTGTTGACGGGACCTCATTAAGAAGGACTGACGAGACCAGTATTAAGAAGTCCTCGTCTTGGCAAGTTGTGAAAGACAGGGGTCTTAAGAAGACCTTGGCAAAACCGACAACTAATAGCCTACACCTAAGGACTTCTAACGCATTTGACGTATTAGAGGACGAGTGCTGTGTTGAACCTGTTGTTCAACGAGGTGGCAAAGACAAAGTAACGAGGAGCATTGAAGCGCAGGTCCCTCAAACTGCTCGTAAGGAAAAGGGAGAATCGAAGCGAATTTTGGTTGTGGGAGATTCCCAGGTGAGGTATTTAGACAGAACGTTTTGTGCCCGAGATAGGGGGAACAGATTAAGGGTTTGCTATCCGGGAGCTGGAATTGGTGATATTGTTGGAAACATGAATGATATTATGACAGGAAATGGAAACAAACCCATTATTTGTATTAGTGCAGGGGGTAATGATGTTGGACGAGTTAGGAGTGAGGAACTAATACAGAGGTTCAGGACAGCCATTGAATTAGTTAGGAGCAAGGGAGGAATCCCGATCATATGTGGCATTCTTCCAAGAAAGGGAGTAGGAAATGAATGGATATCGAGGGCACTTGGTGTCAATTGCCGGCTGGAAAGATATTGCAAATCAAATGCAATAT
>NC_091208.1:27610861-27620861 GCF_040958095.1 Procambarus clarkii
AAACCCCCGCCAAACGGACGACGACACCTAGTGAGGACAGCGTGTACTGGCCTCAAGGACCAGTTTCCAGTCTGGTTCAGCGCTCAACACCGCCGCTCCTGACCTCTGGTGAGGTGGTGCTCCGACGACAGCGCCATCTAGGGAGTGGATATGTCGGGCGTTTGTATCTGAGCCTGTGAGTGTGGTGTATTAGTGTCCCGGTTATTAATGACGTGTCTGCTTACAGAGCCAACCTGGGACCACTGTGTTGAAGGTGTAGTCAGTCTACCCGAGGCAGCCAGTCTCCATACAGTGAAGTTTGCTGCAGCTGTCGTGACGTCGTCCCCCCGGAAGAACACTGTGGTGTGTTAAGCCTGCCAGTGGAGTGGCAGTGGAAGGATTTACCCGGGACCGACGGTCGGAGACGATAATCCACTGGGGTATTGAGGACAGGAGGGTGATTGGTGATATCACACGAGACTCCTGTCTAGGGCGTACCCCTTATATCGTTCGTGGAGTGGCCGTACCAGCCTTGGTGGCTCAGTACCTGCCAGCAGACCTGCTGGACGTGTGGTTGACGGCCTCCGCGACGGTGCCCCCAGTGGACCTGTGTTGTGGCTGACCTGTGGCCAGGGTAGGCTCGGCGTTCTCCGAGGACACGTCTTGAGGCCACGAAGAAAGCACCAAGGAATCGGCACCGAAAGTGGTGTGGCACCAGAGTCTTCAGCAGAAGACTACAGTGAATAATCCCCTTGCAAAGTGTTAATACCCCACCCCCTGTGTACTCCTTTTATATAATATTTATTTATTGGTGGTGGTCATTATATTATATTAAGTTCTTACCTTTCTTTCCCTACTCCCTTTAAGTTACTTGCGTCACGGATCGCATCCCTTGATAGCCTCTACTGGCTTGGGGCCGGATATATATCTTCCTCTAACTACATCAGAGTAAGAACCCCGTTGCGTCCCGAGAGGGCCGTAACATAATTGGCATCCCCAGCGGGATCCGTCCCCTTGTTAAGTATGTTTGACAGGGGTGGTGAAGTGGCGTAATCCCTGTATATAATTCCCCCTGTGTGACGATTGTGACGTTATACGTCCTGTGCGGTGCTCAGAGTGACTAAGTGCGATATTGTGCAGTGCGGTGCTCGCTGTGATTAAGCGATTAAGTGCAATATTGACTAGTGCGGTGCTCAGTGATTTAGTGCAATATTGTAGAGCGAAGTGTTCGCTTGGATTCAGTGCAATATTGGGTAGTGCGGTGCCCGAAGTGATTACGTGCAATATTGGCAAGTGCAGTGTTTGGTGCAATATTGGCGTAGAACAGTGCTCGGTGTGTTAAGTGCTAACGTGTAAGCAGGGTGTTAAGTGCAAAGTGTTCCATCTGTGACAATGGCAGACAAAGCTACCATCGATGATCTGGACGATGTTCAGGCTTTTCTGAACAGAGTGGACTGTCTTGCCAGATTAAAGTATCTGAGCAAACCGGAACTTGTACTAGTGAGCGCCTACCTGGAGATCAAGATCCGTGCCAGTGATTCCCGTGTGGAGATCTTGTCCAAGGTTCACCGGCACCTGAAGGCAGAAGAGAAACAGGAAGGCGAGACTCCTAGTACAAGGGAAGGTGAGGAAATAGCTTCCACAGAAAAGGAAGATAAGGGCAGTGACATTGACAGTGATGCAGGTGAGCTTAATATCAGCCTCCTAACAGTCAAAATGCGTGCCTTGGAAATCAATCGAGAAATTGAATGGAAGAAGTTAGAATTAGAACGAGAGTTAAAAGATAAAGAATTGGCGATGAGGCGTCTAGAATTAGAAGAGAGACGAGAGAGAGAAGAACGAGAAAGAGAAGAAAAGGAAAGACAGAGACAACATGAACTAGAAGTATTACGACTAGGCGCTGAACAGAGACAAACTGGAGTAAGCGGTTTCGATCCGGTAAGAAATATCAAAATGGTCCCCAAATTCAACGAGAGAGAGGTTTCGAAGTTCTTCGCAGCCTTCGAGAAAGTCGCTGCCTCTTTGGAGTGGCCAAGGGAGAATTGGGCCATCATGATACAGTCAGTCTTGACTGGGAAGGCCCAAATCGCCTACTCTACGTTATCCCTTGACGACTCCGGCGATTACGATATGGTGAAGAAAGTGGTGCTCATGGCGTACCAATTGGTACCTGAGGCATATAGGCAAAAGTTCCGAAACCTGAAGAAGACCTCAGAGCACACTTTCACCGAATTCGCCACCATCAAGGAGCGACTTTTTCAAGAATGGTGCGCCTCTCGGAAGGTGGAGACCAAGGAAGACCTCGAGCAGCTGATTCTGCTCGAGGACTTCAAGGATTGTTTGTCTGTAGACCTGAAGACGTACTTAGAGGAACAGCAGGTAGAGACCTTGAGTGCAGCAGCCACCATGGCTGAAGAGTACATCCTGACTCATAGGCCGTCTGCTAAGTACGTCTCGAGGAATTACCAGCGCCGGTTTGACAGACCTCACGACGAAGAAGAAGAAAGACCCGTCCCACGAAGTGCTAAGAAGACGCCCCCAAGTAGCCCCCGAAGAACAAGTCCCAGTAGTCCGAAACACCGTAGTCCATGGAGGAATATGGTGTGCTGGACTTGTGGGCAGAAAGGGCACATAGCTGCTAGGTGCCGAGGTAGAAGAGGTGGCAGCGCACGAAGGGAGGTGATGTTGGTGAGCTGTGTTACATCACCAGTAGGAAACCAGTCTACGACGACGCAGGAAGGACCAAGTTTGTTGGCCCCTCACACTTCAACCGGGTATGTAACGAGTGATCATACTGGTAGATCAATTGTCGTGCTCAGAGATAGTGGAGCAGCCCAGTCCCTGATCGTGAAGAGCTCGTTACCCGAGGGAGTAAGTGTGAACGGGAGACAAGAGGTTGTCCTGGTTGGGTTTCCAAGGACGCAGTACATCGCCCCCTTAGTGCCAGTACATCTCGACACGCCTTATTTCAGCGGCACATGTGTGTTGGCAGTAGTCGATACCCTCCCTGTGGCTGGGATTGACGTGGTACTAGCCAACGACTTGGTGACAGATTGGAGCATCAATCTTCCCAAGGTTGCGGACGAGTCTACCGGAACAGCACGGTCTGAGGTAACAGGCAATGGTAATGTCCAGGTAAAGACAGACACGGATTTGAACATGTCTAATTTGTCCTCTCCCCCGCAGATCGACAGTTATTTAGCAGTGTCTCCTGATTCTCTCGACAAGGAACATGAGGTTACGATGGAAGAAGTACCTGAGCTTGGAGAGAGGCCTTGTGTGCAGGCACCCACGGATACCAACGAGTCTGGAGCGAAGGCGGATGTGTGCTTGCGGTATGGCAAGTTACAGCGTGTAGTGGACCAGCCAGAGATTCCTCAGACGTCAGAGGTATGTGAGGTGTGTTCAAAAGGTCTAGTGCCCTCTTCTGTCCAAGCCAGGCTAGTGGATGGTGCCGGCTATGGACATGACAAGCTCAGGAAACTTATCCCTCGAATTGCCAAATGTTTCCTACCGGTATTTTGTTTTGTTCTCCTATGTGTTCTCTGTGTTCTCAGTAAGGACCGGTGGACGACCCGACGAATGATGGCTCCCATGAACATCGCGAAAAGGTCCCAGGGATTGGAGATTTGTACTGCAGGTGTTGCAGTTGAAGGAGGGACCTGGAAGGTGATGATTGATACAGGAGGTACGACAAATGATAATATGAGTGACTGTTTCCGACAGGTTGACACCCCCCGCGTGATTGCTGAGCCTCAATACAGCGTTATACGGAACGTTGGTCGATCTGACGGAGGCAGAGCGAATGCCATCTTCGGTGTGCAAGCAGCCCTGTTGGAACTAGGTGCGGGCCTAGTAGACGAGTATGTAGTAAGTACTGCCTTGCCCACTGTCGCTATCACTCTGAATTATCAGACCTCTGTATTCCAGGTTCCTGTCTCCCTGAAGGACCATCGGACCGGCACCAGAAATGCCGTCTGTGGACAGCCATCATCGGTGCTACGACATAGGGAAGTGTCGAGTCACCCCAGATCGTGTCAAAACCAATCCGTACTAGAGAGATGTGAGATGACGCCCCTGCTTGACATCGCAGTGGAGACGTGGAAGATTATATCAGGCAGATCATTGCCTTCTATCTACAAGTTCCCTTTGTGCCAGGGTTCCTCAGTACAGTTCTGTAGACGTGACAGCCTCGACATCCCAGATTATAAAGCATGTGTGTCCATTTGGAGTTGTGTCGTCGTACTAATTTGGTTTGTGTTTTTTATAGAACCCCAAACCAAATTCTTTTTGGTGGGGAGGTGTTACGAACCCGGATCCAGCATCCGAGCAAGGAGCAGTAACAACTACGCCATCTGTGGGTCGGCTCCCGAAACCCCCGCCAAACGGACGACGACACCTAGTGAGGACAGCGTGTACTGGCCTCAAGGACCAGTTTCCAGTCTGGTTCAGCGCTCAACACCGCCGCTCCTGACCTCTGGTGAGGTGGTGCTCCGACGACAGCGCCATCTAGGGAGTGGATATGTCGGGCGTTTGTATCTGAGCCTGTGAGTGTGGTGTATTAGTGTCCCGGTTATTAATGACGTGTCTGCTTACAGAGCCAACCTGGGACCACTGTGTTGAAGGTGTAGTCAGTCTACCCGAGGCAGCCAGTCTCCATACAGTGAAGTTTGCTGCAGCTGTCGTGACGTCGTCCCCCCGGAAGAACACTGTGGTGTGTTAAGCCTGCCAGTGGAGTGGCAGTGGAAGGATTTACCCGGGACCGACGGTCGGAGACGATAATCCACTGGGGTATTGAGGACAGGAGGGTGATTGGTGATATCACACGAGACTCCTGTCTAGGGCGTACCCCTTATATCGTTCGTGGAGTGGCCGTACCAGCCTTGGTGGCTCAGTACCTGCCAGCAGACCTGCTGGACGTGTGGTTGACGGCCTCCGCGACGGTGCCCCCAGTGGACCTGTGTTGTGGCTGACCTGTGGCCAGGGTAGGCTCGGCGTTCTCCGAGGACACGTCTTGAGGCCACGAAGAAAGCACCAAGGAATCGGCACCGAAAGTGGTGTGGCACCAGAGTCTTCAGCAGAAGACTACAGTGAATAATCCCCTTGCAAAGTGTTAATACCCCTCCCCCTGTGTACTCCTTTTATATAATATTTATTTATTGGTGGTGGTCATTATATTATATTAAGTTCTTACCTTTCTTTCCCTACTCCCTTTAAGTTACTTGCGTCACGGATCGCATCCCTTGATAGCCTCTACTGGCTTGGGGCCGGATATATATCTTCCTCTAACTACATCAGAGTAAGAACCCCGTTGCGTCCCGAGAGGGCCGTAACACTCCCTCCCTTCCTCCCTCCCTCCCTCTCTCTCTCTCTCTCTCTCTCTCTCTCTCTCTCTCTCTCTCTCTCTCTCTCTCTCTCTCTCTCTCTCTCTCTCTCCCTCCCTCTCATTATAACGTATAGTCATATTAAGTATTCACGTTGTCTATAAAGACGCCGACATCCACTCTTGGCGGTGGAGGTAATTTGCCAATTTTCTTAAATTACAAAATATATGAATCAACTCATTGTTTATTGACATTAGAGGTGGTGTGTGGGGGTAGTCACGTGATCGTCGTGAGCCAATCAACGGTCCGTATACCTGTTGACCATCAGTAGTGTAATTGGCTGGACCATAGTTAGTGTGTACGGTGACCAGCGGGGGTGAGACAGCCACCAGTTTGGCTCTCTAACACGTGCGTGATGGTGGTAATTGGGTCGTTAGGTCTGTGGATTGAGAGTCGGAGGATGATAGTTGGACTGGATTTGGGGGGGTGGGGTGGGGTGGATGGGTAAGGCATAGGTAATGTGTGTGTGTGTGTGTGTGTGTGCGTGTGTGTGTGCTGGATGACAAGAGTGAGGAGTGGGGGGGGGGGTATTTTACTTCAGCAAAATACATAGTCTTAGGCAAGAAGCCTTGTGCCTCTTTATGCAGAATTCAACACAGGAGTCTCCTGCCTAAGGTACAATGCTCAGTGAAGAGAGAGAGAGAGAGAGAGAGAGAGAGAGCAGACACCGACCAAGTAACAGTGAACTATAAAGTAACCAGCGAGGCGGAGGCTACGCACGTCCATCCTGGAAATATAACTGCATGACCCGCCTCCCGCCCGCCTCGTCACCATGACCACGGGGCTGTCACGTTCATCCTGCAACTACAACTTCGTGACCCTCATAGCCAGTAGCACTCACCAACACTCAGCAACAAATACGACTCAGAATGAGCTGGCACTCAGGAACAAGTGGAGCTCAAGAACCAGCAGCACTTTGGAGCCATCACGAATGGCCAATCAGGTCACCCCGGGCGGCCACACACGAACGGTGTGGGTTCGAGGCCTTCGTGTAGGCCTACCTCCCTAGCCTGTACCTCATACTCCATACATTACAAGGAATACATAACCTGGTATACATATACACAACTCGAAAAATATATATGATACACAGAGAGGTTAAAATATATTTGTTTTACTCCGAGTATAACAAAATATTATATATTTTTTGGTAGACGTTTAAAATGACGAAATTCCGTTTATTTTTAGTCAATTTCGACACAGTGACGGGAGACGAGTTTACGAGCAGTGCTGAGTCACTCATACAGTGCTAAGTCACTCATACACAGTGCTAAGTCACTCATACACAGTGCTAAGTCACTCATACACAGTGCTAAGTTCCCTCATGGTCACTACTAACGGTAACATGCCCATCATGGTCACTACTAACGGTAACATGCCCATCATGGTCACTACTAACGGTAACATGTCCATCATGGTCACTACTAACGGTAACATGTCCATCATGGTCACTACTAACGGTAACATGCCCATCATGGTCACTACTAACGGTAACATGCCCATCATGGTCACTACTAACGGTAACATGTCCATCATGGTCACTACTAACGGTAACATGTCCATCATGGTCACTACTAACGGTAACATGCCCATCATGGTCACTACTAACGGTAACATGCCCATAATGGTCACTACTAACGGTAACATGCCCATCATGGTCACTACTAACGGTAACATGTCCATCATGGTCACTACTAACGGTAACATGCCCATCATGGTCACTACTAACGGTAACATGTCCATCATGGTCACTACTAACGGTAACATGCCCATCATGGTCACTACTAACGGTAACATGTCCATCATGGTCACTACTAACGGTAACATGCCCATCATGGTCACTACTAACGGTAACATGTCCATCATGGTCACTACTAACGGTAACATGCCCATCATGGTCACTACTAACGGTAACATGCCCATCATGGTCACTACTAACGGTAACATGCCCATCATGGTCACTACTAACGGTAACATGCCCATCATGGTCACAAGAGTCACGAGTGTTGCGTGGTGTTGAAGGTCAAGGTCTCGCTGCTGAGCTTCTCTTGCTGAGTGTTGCACGTCTTCTGAACACCAGTGTCTTTGTTGGGCGGCTCCCCTCCTCCCCGGGTGAGGTCCTCCCCGGGCGAGGTGTCCCCCGGGCGAGGTCCTCCCCGGGCTAGGTCCTCCCCGGGCGAGGTGTCCCCCGGGCGAGGTCCTCCCCGGGCTAGGTCCTCCCCGGGCGAGGTGTCCCCCGGGCGAGGTCCTCCCCGGGCGAGGTGTCCCCCGGGCGAGGTCCTCCCCGGGCGAGGTGTCCCCCGGGCGAGGTGTCCCCCGGGCGAGGTCCTCCCCGGGCGAGGTGTCCCCCGGGCGAGGTCCTCCCCGGGCGAGGTCCTCCCCGGGCGAGGTGTCCCCCGGGCGAGGTCCTCCCCGGGCTAGGTCCTCCCCGGGCGAGGTGTCCCCCGGGCGAGGTCCTCCCCGGGCTAGGTCCTCCCCGGGCGAGGTGTCCCCCGGGCGAGGTCCTCCCCGGGCGAGGTGTCCCCCGGGCGAGGTCCTCCCCGGGCTAGGTCCTCCCCGGGCGAGGTGTCCCCCGGGCGAGGTCCTCCCCGGGCTAGGTCCTCCCCGGGCGAGGTGTCCCCCGGGCGAGGTCCTCCCCGGGCGAGGTCCTCCCCGGGCGAGGTGTCCCCCGGGCGAGGTCCTCCCCGGGCTAGGTCCTCCCCGGGCGAGGTGTCCCCCGGGCGAGGTCCTCCCCGGGCGAGGTCCTCCCCGGGCGAGGTGTCCCACGGGCGAGGTCCTCCCCGGGCGAGGACCTCCCCGGGCGAGGTCCTCCCCGGGCGAGGTCCTCCCCGGGCGAGGTCCTCCCCGGGTGAGGTCCTCCCCGGGCTAGGTCCTCCCCGGGCTAGGTCCTCCCCGGGCGAGGTGTCCCCCGGGCGAGGTCCTCCCCGCGCGAGGTCCTCCCCGGGAGAGGTGTCCCCCGGGCGAGGTCCTCCCCGGGCGAGGTCCTCCCCGGGCGAGGTGTCCCCCGGGCGAGGTCCTCCCCGGGCGAGGTCCTCCCCGGGCGAGGTCCTCCCCGGGCGAGGACCTCCCCGGGCGAGGTCCTCCCCGGGTGAGGTGTCCCCCGGGCGAGGTCCTCCCCGGGCGAGGTCCTCCCCGGGCGAGGTCCTCCCCGGGCGAGGTCCTCCCCGGGCGAGGTCCTCCCCGGGCGAGGTCCTCCCCGGGCGAGGTCCTCCCCGGGCTAGGTCCTCCCCGGGCGAGGTCCTCCCCGGGCGAGGACCTCCCCGGGCGAGGTCCTCCCCGGGCGAGGACCTCCCCGGGCGAGGTCCTCCCGGTATGTTTGTGTTTTGTGAGAGTGTATTTTGTATGTTTATACAAACAAGTATATCGCTTGATCGCTGAGATCAAGAGAGCTGTGAGAGTACTAACCAACCAGGGAAGAGTCGTCAAGTTTCTGTGGATCCCTCCCATGTTGGGGATCTCCTCCCATGTTGGAATATGTGGGCATGAACGAGCAGATGTGTTGGCTGCTGAAGGCGCTGAAGGAGACCATATTGAATACTTCATACTCAAGACTCTGCTACAAATTAGAGGTATTGTCAGGCAACATCACCGTGACAAGGTAACTGAGGAAAGGAGGATAGAAGCACAAACCAGTGAATCTGTACGATGGTACAACATGGTTGCAGCTGGCAATCCCAATCATTATGGCCGAAGAGGAGGAGGACGCGGGAGAGAATCAGTAATAGCGAGAATCCGTCTTGGATACAAATATCCATGAAAAAATCGGAATGGAAACATAAACAGTTGATCACGGAGTTGCAGAATCTGTGGTGAGAGTGACGGACACCGCCTTGACCACTACCTGAGAGTGTGTGGACACCTGAGAGACATTAGAAGTATGTGTAGAATAATAAACCCCACATTGTTTGAGTTAGGAAAACACTATTTGCCAAATATTGATACTGTTCTTAAAATATTCCCCCATTTTGCACCCGCAAGATAACGTAAGATTTAAAGAGTTGACAAATGTTAATCTTCTTGTTTAAGGAGCTGTTCACTTGAGACAGTTAAGCAAGTCCCAGCTGTGTCTGGGTACAAGTGACAGGATGAACAACCCAGCGGGTTTTCTTCCTATTGGGGAGTGTTGTACATGCTGCTATGGCGGTGTGTTCACTCACAGGATGAGTGACGCTGCCCAATACTGTCACTATGGCGGTGTGTCCACTCACAGGATGAGTGGCGCTGCCCAATACTGTCACTTGGCGGTGTGTCCACTCACAGGATGAGTGGCGCTGCCCAATACTGTCACTTGGCGGTGTGTCCACTCACAGGATGAGTGGCGCTGCCCAATACTGTCACTATGGCGGTGTGTCCACTCACAGGATGAGTGGCGCTGCCCAATACTGTCACTTGGCGGTGTGTCCACTCACAGGATGAGTGGCGCTGCCCAATACTGTCACTATGGCGGTGTGTCCACTCACAGGATGAGTGGCGCTGCCCAATACTGTCACTATGGCGGTGTGTCCACTCACAGGATGAGTGGCGCTGCCCAATACTGTCACTTGGCGGTGTGTCCACTCACAGGATGAGTGGCGCTGCCCAATACTGTCACTTGGCGGTGTGTCCACTCACAGGATGAGTGGCGCTGCCCAATACTG
>NC_091208.1:27625861-27661253 GCF_040958095.1 Procambarus clarkii
TTTATAATGAGGGGTTTGTGGTCACTTCCACTATCCGGTCCAGTATGAAACTGTAGTTCATGTTGAAAGTGTGCGGAGCCAAAGCAGATGTCCAGTGAGGCTTCATAATTGGTTCTGTAGTTAAAGTAGGTTGCCAGGTAGGGCGGTGAAAGAAGAGTATATGGTGTAGTGTCTCAGTAGTTATATAGATCGGTGCCTGCAGTATTCTGGGCACCTCTACTTCATGTGGGATGGTTAGCATTGAGATCACCTGTAATGATCGGGTGTTGTAATTGGTTAAGATAGAATTCCAGTTCACTTAAGTTTATTGTGCCACCAGGGTTGTATCCAGAAAGGATATGTGTGTACCATTGTAAGGTATTAGGCATGCTAAAACTTCTAGTTTACCGTTCACAAAATACGTTAGTGTTACAGGTTTACATGTCATATTACTCCATGTTAGAAGGAAAATACCACCCCCCATACGGTTGGGTCTGTCTAGTCACTGCATCTGAAAGTTTTTAAATATAGGATTTTGTTTGGGATTGAGCCAGGATTCGGCTATGAAAGCTAAATCCGGTTAGGATGAGTAAAGGAATTGTTTAAGTTCTGTGAGGGATGTTTTAATGCTTTTTGCATCTCAAGTCATGAAGGTTAGGGAAGTCATTTAGGATGTTTGGGTTATAGATGTGTCTGTTTTCCTTGCTATGCCAATTGTAGTATGTGTTGGATACTTGGATGTGCATGAGGGGCTGTGTCTTACTCTTGGTACTGGTGGTTGGGGTTTTGTGGCAAGTCAGACTTGGCAGTGATTTTAGTAAGGTGTGCTAAGGAGTCAATTAGAAGTTTTTCCACCATCAGTTCCAATGATATGTGTCCAGCAATGGTAGCTTTGTTTGGGCGGATGTCAGTGTCTGTAGCTGTTGATGGGATGTCTGTTGGGTCAGCCTCGGGGGTGGGTTGTGTTACTTGTGTAAAAAATTTAGTTAGAAGTCGGTCCAGCGTCTTTTCTAGTGCATTTTCGATGCAAGTGACAAGAGTTTCAATAAGATCATTTCAATGCGAATGACAAGAGTTTTAACAAGATCAGGACTCAGTTGTGCGTTTTGTGGGAGATGGTTGGACCCTGGGGCTGCGGGATTGTTAGTGACAGACATATCAGGTACACGCAAAGATTGTTGTTGAGTGTGAGGTAGAGGTTGATGATGGGCTGTGTTAGGTTGTTTCAGTGCACTACTGTATAGCAGGTTGGTGGTAGGGAGAACCTTATAGTTTTTGCTGCTGCTGCTATGTATGAGGGACATTGTTTGAATGTAATGTCGTGGTCGCCACCACAGTTTGAGCAGGCGAGTGTATCTGATGCACAGTCTTTCGTGTAATGGGACCAGAGCATTTCCCACATTTAATGTCTTTGGTGCAGCCTTTCCAGGTATGGTTAAAACCTTTACATCTAAAGCACAGAGTGGGACGTGGTATATACACCTCTAGTTTATGGAGGAAGCCGTTTAACCAAATCCTCTCAGGGGGAATGTAGTCTAGAATGGTAACAGAGCAGTGCCTGTATCACTCAGTCCTCCGTTTGTTCTTCGCATAAATTTTTTTGACTCCAAAGATTGAAATGCCATCTGTCTTAAGTTGTGCCTTGATGTCGTCTACACTGACGTCTACAACATGTCGGATTACATATTTCGCTAATCGGTCCCCTAGTGGTTTGTAGCACTTGACTTTGTATCCACAGATGTCAGTAATGTCTGAAAGCTCTAGTTCTCCGCTGTGTTTGTGGTCCACTGTGATCAGGTTCCTTTGTTTATTAAGTCTGATATCGTGCACGTTGATCCCGAATATCTTGGGAATGGCATTATATGAGATACTTTGTGGCCGGCTATGTCTGAAAACACTCCCATCTTCGCCATGAAAAGGAATGATGAAAGTTTGCAAATCAGGAGAACTCGGCCCACCTTAGTTGAGCGGTGGGTGTTGATGCTGAGGCCGCGTGGTGCTGGTCTCCCTGTACCTCTGTATGATGGTGGCGCGTCGCCTCTAGTCTGTTGGCCTTGCTGTGATGTTTACTGTCCAGGAAATCTCCATCTGGATCCTCTTCTAAGACTGGGTGACATTCATGATCTATATGTGTGAGATGCAACAGTGGCTTCCCAACATCGTCAAAGGTATCGTCAGTGTTTGTAGGAGAGACGCTGTGCGCACCTCCAACAGTCGCCATGACGCCCCCTCAAACATCCTACCTAAACACCCCACGCCACCCTCACCCCACGCCACCCCTAACCCCAGGCCACCCTGGGGCGAGGGTGGCGTGGGGTGAAGAGGAGCCTGGAATTAAGGCACAAAGCCCTGAAGGAGGGGGGGGGGGGGGGAGGGTGCGTGGGTGGCGGTGTGAGCGGATCTCTGCTTCCCTCCCCGCGCCCCCCCCTCTGTCACCCCCTCCCCCACCTCCCTCACTCCCTCTTCACAACTTCCGGGTGACGTCTCGGTCACGCTCTCAACTGTTTTACGAGCAGTAGAAAGTTGTTGATGGGGGGGGGGGGGGGGCGTTGATGGGAGGAGGGGTCACCACTTGACTGTACCAGAACACGGGGTCACCACTTGACTGTACCAGAACACGGGGTCACCACCTGGCTGTACCAGAACACGGGGTAACCACCTGGCTGTACCAGAACACTGGGTCACCACCTGGCTGTACCAGAACACGGGGTAACCACCTGGCTGTACCTGAACACGGGGTCACCACTTGACTGTACCAGAACACGGGGTCACCACCTGGCTGTACCAGAACACGGGGTAACCACCTGGCTGTACCAGAACACGGGGTAACCACCTGGCTGTACCAGAACACTGGGTCACCACCTGGCTGTACCAGAACACTGGGTCACCACCTGGCTGTACCTGAACACTGGGTCACCACCTGGCTGTACCAGAACACTGGGTCACCACCTGGCTGTACCAGAACACTGGGTCACCACCTGGCTGTACCGGAACACGGGGTCACCACCTGACTGTACCTGAACACTGGGTCACCACCTGGCTGTACCGGAACACGGGGTTACCACCTGGCTGTACCTGAACACGGGGTCACCACCTGGCTGTACCTGAACACGGGGTCACCACCTGGCTGTACCAGAACACGGGGTCACCACCTGGCTGTACCAGAACACGGGGTCACCACCTGGCTGTACCAGAACACAGGTCACCACCTGGCTGTACCGGAACACGGGTCACCACCTGGCTGTACCTGAACACAGGTCACCACCTGGCTGTACCGGAACACGGGGTCACCACCTGACTGTACCTGAACACTGGGTCACCACCTGGCTGTACCTGAACACTGGGTCACCACCTGGCTGTACCTGAACACTGGGTCACCACCTGGCTGTACCAGAACACGGGGTCACCACCTGGCTGTACCTGAACACAGGTCACCACCTGGCTGTACCCGAACACGGGGTCACCACCTGGCTGTACCAGAACACGGGGTCACCACCTGGCTGTACCTGAACACAGGTCACCACCTGGCTGTACCAGAACACGGGGTCACCACCTGGCTGTACCTGAACACTGGGTCACCACCTGGCTGTACCGGAACACGGGGTCACCACCTGACTGTACCTGAACACTGGGTCACCACCTGGCTGTACCAGAACACAGGTCACCACCTGGCTGTACCGGAACACGGGGTCACCACCTGGCTGTACCTGAACACGGGGTCACCACCTGGCTGTACCTGAACACGGGGTCACCACCTGGCTGTACCAGAACACGGGGTCACCACCTGGCTGTACCAGAACACGGGGTCACCACCTGGCTGTACCAGAACACAGGTCACCACCTGGCTGTACCTGAACACAGGTCACCACCTGGCTGTACCAGAACACGGGGTCACCACCTGGCTGTACCAGAACACGGGGTCACCACCTGGCTGTACCAGAACACGGGGTCACCACCTGGCTGTACCAGAACACGGGTCACCACCTGGCTGTACCTGAGCACGGGGTAACCACCTGGCTGTACCAGAACACGGGGTCACCACCTGGCTGTACCTGAACACTGGGTCACCACCTGACTGTACCTGAACACTGGGTCACCACCTGGCTGTACCTGAACACTGGGTCACCACCTGGCTGTACCAGAACACTGGGTCACCACCTGGCTGTACCTGAACACTGGGTCACCACCTGGCTGTACCAGAACACTGGGTCACCACCTGGCTGTACCTGAACACTGGGTCACCACCTGGCTGTACCTGAACACGGGGTAACCACCTGGCTGTACCAGAACACGGGGTCACCACCTGGCTGTACCTGAACACGGGGTCATCACCTGGCTGTACCGGAACACGGGGTCACCACCTGACTGTACCTGAACACTGGGTCACCACCTGGCTGTACCAGAACACAGGTCACCACCTGGCTGTACCGGAACACGGGGTCACCACCTGGCTGTACCTGAACACGGGGTCACCACCTGGCTGTACCTGAACACGGGGTCACCACCTGGCTGTACCGGAACACGGGGTCACCACCTGACTGTACCAGAACACTGGGTCACCACCTGGCTGTACCGGAACACGGGGTCACCACCTGGCTGTACCTGAACACGGGGTCACCACCTGGCTGTACCTGAACACTGGGTCACCACCTGGCTGTACCAGAACACGGGGTCACCACCTGGCTGTACCTGAACACGGGGTCACCACCTGGCTGTACCAGAACACGGGGTCACCACCTGGCTGTACCAGAACACAGGTCACCACCTGGCTGTACCAGAACACAGGTCACCACCAGGCTGTACCAGAACACAGGTCACCACCTGGCTGTACCAGAACACAGGTCACCACCTGGCTGTACCAGAACACAGGTCACCACCTGGCTGTACCAGAACACAGGCCACCACCTGGCTGTACCTGAACACGGGGTCACCACCTGACTGTACCAGAACACGGGGTCACCACCTGGCTGTACCGGAACACAGGTCACCACCTGGCTGTACCAGAACACAGGTCACCACCTGGCTGTACCAGAACACTGGGTCACCACCTGGCTGTACCAGAACACTGGGTCACCACCTGGCTGTACCAGAACACTGGGTCACCACCTGGCTGTACCAGAACACTGGGTCACCACCTGGCTGTACCAGAACACGGGGTCACCACCTGGCTGTACCAGAACACTGGGTCACCACCTGGCTGTACCAGAACACAGGTCACCACCTGGCTGTACCTGAACACGGGGTCACCACCTGGCTGTACCAGAACACAGGTCACCACCTGGCTGTACCAGAACACTGGGTCACCACCTGGCTGTACCAGAACACTGGGTCAACACCTGGCTGTACCAGAACACGGGGTCACCACCTGGCTGTACCAGAACACTGGGTCACCACCTGGCTGTACCAGAACACTGGGTCACCACCTGGCTGTACCAGAACACTGGGTCACTACCTGGCTGTACCAGAACACAGGTCACCACCTGGCTGTACCTGAACACGGGGTCACCACCTGGCTGTACCTGAACACGGGGTCACCACGTGGCTGTACCAGAACACAGGTCACCACCTGGCTGTACCAGAACACGGGGTCACCACCTGGCTGTACCAGAACACTGGGTCACCACCTGGCTGTACCAGAACACAGGTCACCACCTGGCTGTACCAGAACACGGGTCACCACCTGGCTGTACCAGAACACGGGGTCACCACCTGGCTGTACCAGAACACAGGTCACCACCTGGCTGTACCAGAACACAGGGTCACCACCTGGCTGTTCCAGAACACAGGTCACCACCTGGCTGTACCTGAACACGGGTCACCACCTGGCTGTACCAGAACACGGGGTCACCACCTGGCTGTTCCAGAACACAGGTCACCACCTGGCTGTACCTGAACACGGGTCACCACCTGGCTGTACCTGAACACGGGGTCACCACCTGGCTGTACCAGAACACGGGGTCACCACCTGGCTGTACCTGAACACGGGTCACCACCTGGCTGTACCAGAACACAGGTCACCACCTGGCTGTACCTGAACACAGGTCACCACCTGGCTGTACCGGAACACGGGGTCACCACCTGACTCTACCTGAACACTGGGTCACCACCTGGCTGTACCAGAACACGGGGTCACCATCTGGCTGTACCAGAACACGGGGTCACCACCTGGCTGTACCAGAACACGGGGTCACCACCTGGCTGTACCAGAACACGGGGTCACCACCTGGCTGTACCAGAACACAGGTCACCACCTGGCTGTACCAGAACACTGGGTCACCACCTGGCTGTACCAGAACACAGGTCACCACCTGGCTGTTCCAGAACACAGGTCACCACCTGGCTGTACCAGAACACAGGTCACCACCTGGCTGTACCAGAACACGGGGACATGAACACAATAACAGTCTGGCTGCTCAGAATCTATATTTATTGGAGGAATCTTCCCTCGTTACGTCTCGTCAGAGGCAATTGGCCCCGACACCATCGTCAGGCGCGCCGTGTGCGCACCTCCGGGTCCTCGTGCCCTGGATTACTGCCCCTCCTGCTGGTACACTGCTCAACTGCCAGACACAACAACATTGTTGATCCCAGGCGCTGTTATTATTGGCCTTTCTCTTCCGCCGGGGCGGAGAGTAATTGTCTCTTATTAGTTATCGGTCGTTGTTGGCGCCTGCAGCGGCGACCCCAGCACCGTCAGGCGAGGCTGTAGCTCCTGGACCCCAGCACCGTCAGGCGAGGCTGTAGCTCCTGGACCCCAGCACCGTCAGGCGGGGCTGTAGCTCCTGGACCCCAGCACCGTCAGGCGGGGCTGTAGCTCCTGGACCCCAGCACCGTCAGGCGAGGCTGTAGCTCCTAGACCCCAGCACCGTCAGGCGAGGCTGTAGCTCCTGGACCCCAGCACCGTCTGGCGTGGCTGTAGCTCCTGGACCCCAGCACCGTCAGGCGAGGCTGTAGCTCCTGGACCCCAGCACCGTCAGGCGAGGCTGTAGCTCCTAGACCCCAGCACCGTCAGGCGGGGCTGTAGCTCCTGGACCCCAGCACCGTCAGGCGGGGCTGTAGCTCCTGGACCCCAGCACCGTCAGGCTGGGCTGTAGCTCCTGGACCCCAGCACCGTCAGGCGGGGCTGTAGCTCCTGGACCCCAGCACCGTCAGGTGAGGCTGTAGCTCCTGGACCCCAGCACCGTCAGGCGAGGCTGTAGCTCCTGGACCCCAGCACCGTCAGGCGAGGCTGTAGCTCCTGGACCCCAGCACCGTCAGGCGAGGCTGTAGCTCCTGGACCCCAGCACCGTCAGGCGAGGCTGTAGCTCCTGGACCCCAGCACCGTCAGGCGAGGCTGTAGCTCCTAGACCCCAGCACCGTCAGGCGAGGCTGTAGCTCCTGGACCCCAGCACCGTCAGGCGGGGCTGTAGCTCCTGGACCCCAGCACCGTCAGGCGAGGCTGTAGCTCCTGGACCCCAGCACCGTCAGGCGGGGCTGTAGCTCCTAGACCCCAGCACCGTCAGGCGAGGCTGTAGCTCCTGGACCCCAGCACCGTCAGGCGGGGCTGTAGCTCCTGGACCCCAGCACCGTCAGGCGAGGCTGTAGCTCCTGGAACCCAGCACCGTCAGGCGAGGCTGTAGCTCCTGGACCCCAGCACCGTCAGGCGAGGCTGTAGCTCCTGGACCCCAGCACCGTCAGGCGGGGCTGTAGCTCCTGGACCCCAGCACCGTCAGGCGGGGCTGTAGCTCCTGGACCCCAGCACCGTCAGGCGGAGCTGTAGCTCCTGGACCCCAGCACCGTCAGGCGAGGCTGTAGCTCCTAGACCCCAGCACCGTCGGGCGAGGCTGTAGCTCCTGGACCCCAGCACCGTCAGGCGAGGCTGTAGCTCCTAGACCCCAGCACCGTCAGGCGAGGCTGTAGCTCCTGGACCCCAGCACCGTCAGGCGGGGCTGTAGCTCCTAGACCCCAGCACCGTCAGGCGAGGCTGTAGCTCCTAGACCCCAGCACCGTCAGGCGAGGCTGTAGCTTCTGGACCCCAGCACCGTCAGGCGAGGCTGTAGCTCCTGGACCCCAGCACCGTCAGGCGAGGCTGTAGCTCCTGGACCCCAGCACCGTCAGGCGAGGCTGTAGCTCCTGGACCCCAGCACCGTCAGGCGGGGCTGTAGCTCCTGGACCCCAGCACCGTCAGGCGAGGCTGTAGCTCCTGGACCCCAGCACCGTCAGGCGGGGCTGTAGCTCCTGGACCCCAGCACCGTCAGGCGGGGCTGTAGCTCCTGGACCCCAGCACCGTCAGGCGGGGCTGTAGCTCCTGGACCCCAGCACCGTCAGGCGGGGCTGTAGCTCCTGGACCCCAGCACCGTCAGGCGGGGCTGTAGCTCCTGGACCCCAGCACCGTCAGGCGAGGCTGTAGCTCCTGGACCCCAGCACCGTCAGGCGGGGCTGTAGCTCCTGGACCCCAGCACCGTCAGGCGGGGCTGTAGCTCCTGGACCCCAGCACCGTCAGGCGGGGCTGTAGCTCCTGGACCCCAGCACCGTCAGGCGGGGCTGTAGCTCCTGGACCCCAGCACCGTCAGGCGGGGCTGTAGCTCCTGGACCCCAGCACCGTCAGGCGAGGCTGTAGCTCCTAGACCCCAGCACCGTCAGGCGAGGCTGTAGCTCCTGGACCCCAGCACCGTCAGGCGAGGCTGTAGCTCCTAGACCCCAGCACCGTCAGGCGAGGCTGTAGCTCCTGGACCCCAGCACCGTCAGGCGTGGCTGTAGCTCCTGGACCCCAGCACCGTCAGGCGAGGCTGTAGCTCCTGGACCCCAGCACCGTCAGGCGAGGCTGTAGCTCCTGGACCCCAGCACCGTCAGGCGAGGCTGTAGCTCCTAGACCCCAGCACCGTCAGGCGAGGCTGTAGCTCCTGGACCCCAGCACCGTCAGGCGAGGCTGTAGCTCCTGGACCCCAGCACCGTCAGGCGAGGCTGTAGCTCCTGGACCCCAGCACCGTCAGGCGAGGCTGTAGCTCCTGGACCCCAGCACCGTCAGGCGAGGCTGTAGCTCCTGGACCCCAGCACCGTCAGGCGGGGCTGTAGCTCCTGGACCCCAGCACCGTCAGGCGAGGCTGTAGCTCCTGGACCCCAGCACCGTCAGGCGAGGCTGTAGCTCCTGGACCCCAGCACCGTCAGGCGAGGCTGTAGCTCCTGGACCCCAGCACCGTCAGGCGAGGCTGTAGCTCCTGGACCCCAGCACCGTCAGGCGTGGCTGTAGCTCCTGGACCCCAGCACCGTCAGGCGAGGCTGTAGCTCCTGGACCCCAGCACCGTCAGGCGAGGCTGTAGCTCCTGGACCCCAGCACCGTCAGGCGAGGCTGTAGCTCCTAGACCCCAGCACCGTCAGGCGAGGCTGTAGCTCCTGGACCCCAGCACCGTCAGGCGGGGCTGTAGCTCCTGGACCCCAGCACCGTCAGGCGGGGCTGTAGCTCCTGGACCCCAGCACCGTCAGGCGAGGCTGTAGCTCCTAGACCCCAGCACCGTCAGGCGAGGCTGTAGCTCCTGGACCCCAGCACCGTCAGGCGGGGCTGTAGCTCCTGGACCCCAGCACCGTCAGGCGAGGCTGTAGCTCCTAGACCCCAGCACCGTCAGGCGAGGCTGTAGCTCCTGGACCCCAGCACCGTCAGGCGAGGCTGTAGCTCCTGGACCCCAGCACCGTCAGGCGGGGCTGTAGCTCCTGGACCCCAGCACCGTCAGGCGAGGCTGTAGCTCCTGGACCCCAGCACCGTCAGGCGAGGCTGTAGCTCCTGGACCCCAGCACCGTCAGGCGTGGCTGTAGCTCCTGGACCCCAGCACCGTCAGGCGAGGCTGTAGCTCCTGGACCCCAGCACCGTCAGGCGGGGCTGTAGCTCCTGGACCCCAGCACCGTCAGGCGAGGCTGTAGCTCCTGGACCCCAGCACCGTCAGGCGAGGCTGTAGCTCCTGGACCCCAGCACCGTCAGGCGAGGCTGTAGCTCCTGGACCCCAGCACCGTCAGGCGAGGCTGTAGCTCCTGGACCCCAGCACCGTCAGGCGTGGCTGAAGCTCCTGGACCCCAGCACCGTCAGGCGAGGCTGTAGCTCCTGGACCCCAGCACCGTCAGGCGGGGCTGTAGCTCCTGGACCCCAGCACCGTCAGGCGAGGCTGTAGCTCCTGGACCCCAGCACCGTCAGGCGAGGCTGTAGCTCCTGGACCCCAGCACCGTCAGGCGAGGCTGTAGCTCCTGGACCCCAGCACCGTCAGGCGAGGCTGTAGCTCCTGGACCCCAGCACCGTCAGGCGGGGCTGGGGTCTGTTGTAAGAGGACGGGTTCAGAAAATAACTTTTAACACTCAAATAAATGTGAGTGTTAAATATTATTAATTATGTCTTCAATAGTCCATCTTTGTGTGTGTGTGTGTGTGTGTGTGTGTGTGTGTGTGTGTGTGTGTGTGTACTCACCTAGTTGTGCTTGCGGGGGTTGAGCTTTGGCTCTTTGGTCCCGCCTCTCAACTGTCAATCAACTGGTGTACAGATTCCTGAGCCTATTGGGCTCTATCATATCTACACTTGAAACTGTGTATGGAGTCAGCCTCCACCACATCACTGCCTAATGCATTCCATCTGTTAACTGCTCTGACACTGAAAAAGTTCTTTCTAACGTCCCAGTGGCTCATGTGGGTACTCAGTCTCCAGCTGTGTCCCCTTGTTCGCGTACCACCCGTGTTAAACAGTTTATCTTTTCTACCCTGTCAATTCCTCTGAGAATTTTGAAGGTAGTGATCATGTCTCCCCTTACTCTTATGTCTTCCAGTGTCGTAAGGTGCATTTCCCGCAGCCTTTCCTTGTATCTCATGCCTCTTAGTTCAGGGACTAGTCTAGTGGCATACCTCTGAACTTTTTCCAGCTTCGTCTTGTGCTTGACAAGGTACGGGCTCCATGCTGGGGCCGCATACTCCAGGATTGGTCGTACATATGCAGTATACAAAGTTCTGAATGATTTCATTCACAGGTTCCTGAAGGCAGTTCTGATGTTAGCCAGCCTCGCATACGCCGCAGATGTTATTCTTTTTATGTGGGCTTCAGGTGACAGGTTTGGTGTTATGTCAACTCCTAGATCTTTCTCTCTGTCCGTTTCATGAAGGACTTCATCTCCCATTCGGTATTGTGTCTGGTCTCCTGTTTCCACTGTCTAGTTTTATCATTTTACATTTACTTGCTTTGAACTTTAGCAGCCATTGGTTGGACCATTCATTCAGTTTGTCTAGGTCATCTTGCAGCCTCATACTATCTCCCTGTGTCTGTGCAAGAGTGTACGTCTGTGGTTATGTGCACACATGTGATAGAATGCAAGTCACATATGTTAAGTAGGACACATATGCAAGTCACATATGTTAAGTAGGACACATATGCAAGTCACATATGTTAAGTAGGACACACACATACTGAGAGCCTCCGCCAGTCACTGACCTCTGCTACTGACACAACACTTCCATAATGGCTCATAAACACTCACCTATTTTCTCACTCTCTATCTCACAATTTCTTTAAATCTCTCCAATTTATTTTATAATTTACGTAAATAGTTTTTGGCTACTTTCTCTTATTCATTCCAATTTCTTCGTGTAAATGTAATTCACGGTTTTCATCTTTTTATTTTACGATGTCTCTTGTGATCTCAATTTATATTATAATAATTTCCGACATATGATGAGTGTGGCCAGTTGTGGCCCTCCCTGCACCTTGTGTGGCCTGTTGTGGCCCTCCCTGCACCTTGTGTGGCCTGTTGTGGCCCTCCCTGCACCTTGTGTGGCCAGTTGTGGCCCTCCCTGCACCTTGTGTGGCCTGTTGTGGCCCTCCCTGCACCTTGTGTGGCCTGTTGTGGCCCTCCCTGCACCTTGTGTGACCAGTTGTGGCCCTCCCTGCACCTTGTGTGGCCAGTTGTGGCCCTCCCTGCACCTTGTGTGGCCTGTTGTGGCCCTCCCTGCACCTTGTGTGACCAGTTGTGGCCCTCCCTGCACCTTGTGTGGCCAGTTGTGGCCCTCCCTGCACCTTGTGTGGCCAGTTGTGGCCCTCCCTGCACCTTGTGTGGCCTGTTGTGGCCCTCCCTGCACCTTGTGTGACCAGTTGTGGCCCTCCCTGCACCTTGTGTGGCCAGTTGTGGCCCTCCCTGCACCTTGTGTGGCCTGTTGTGGCCCTCCCTGCACCTTGTGTGACCAGTTGTGGCCCTCCCTGCACCTTGTGTGGCCAGTTGTGGCCCTCCCTGCACCTTGTGTGGCCAGTTGTGGCCCTCCCTGCACCTTGTGTGGCCTGTTGTGGCTCTCCCTGCACCTTGTGTGGCCTGTTGTGGCCCTCCCTGCACCTTGTGTGACCAGTTGTGGCCCTCCCTGCACCTTGTGTGGCCAGTTGTGGCCCTCCCTGCACCTTGTGTGGCCAGTTGTGGCCCTCCCTGCACCTTGTGTGGCCAGTTGTGGCCCTCCCTGCACCTTGTGTGGCCAGTTGTGGCCCTCCCTTCACCTTGTGTGGCCTGTTGTGGCCCTCCCTGCACCTTGTGTGGCCAGTTGTGGCCCTCCCTGCACCTTGTGTGGCCTGTTGTGGCCCTCCCTGCACCTTGTGTGGCCAGTTGTGGCCTTCCCTGCACCTTGTGTGGCCTGTTGTGGCCCTCCCTGCACCATGTGTGGCCAGTTGTGGCCCTCCCTGCACCTTGTGTGGCTTGTTGTGGCCCTCCCTGCACCTTGTGTGGCCTGTTGTGGCCCTCCCTGCACCTTGTGTGGCCAGTTGTGGCCCTCCCTGCACCTTGTGTGGCCAGTTGTGGCCTTCCCTGCACCTTGTGTGGCCAGTTGTGGCCCTCCCTTCACCTTGTGTGGCCTGTTGTGGCCCTCCCTGCACCTTGTGTGGCCAGTTGTGGCCATCCCTGCACCTTGTGTGGCCAGTTGTGGCCCTCCCTGCACCTTGTGTGGCCAGTTGTGGCCCTCCCTGCACCTTGTGTGGCCTGTTGTGGCCCTCCCTGCACCTTGTGTGGCCAGTTGTGGCCCTCCCTGCACCTTGTGTGGCCAGTTGTGGCCTTCCCTGCACCTTGTGTGGCCTGTTGTGGCCCTCCCTGCACCATGTGTGGCCAGTTGTGGCCCTCCCTGCACCTTGTGTGGCCAGTTGTGGCCCTCCCTGCACCTTGTGTGGCCTGTTGTGGCCCTCCCTGCACCTTGTGTGGCCAGTTGTGGCCTTCCCTGCACCTTGTGTGGCCAGTTGTGGCCCTCCCTGCACCATGTGTGGCCTGTTGTGGTCCTCCCTGCACCTTGTGTGGCCAGTTGTGACCCTCCCTGCACCTTGTGTGGCCTGTTGTGGCCCTCCCTGCACCTTGTGTGGCCAGTTGTGGCCCTCCCTGCACCTTGTGTGGCCAGTTGTGACCCTCCCTGCACCTTGTGTGGCCTGTTGTGGCCCTCCCTGCACCTTGTGTGGCCAGTTGTGGCCCTCTCTGCACCATGTGTGGCCTGTTGTGGCCCTCCCTGCACCTTGTGTGGCCAGTTGTGGCCATCCCTGCACCTTGTGTGGCCAGTTGTGGTCCCCTGCACCTTGTGTGGCCAGTTGTGGCCCTCCCTGCACCTTGTGTGGCCAGTTGTGGCCCTCCCTGCACCTTGTGTGGCCAGTTGTGGCCCTCCCTGCACCTTGTGTGGCCAGTTGTGGCCCTCCCTGCACCTTGTGTGGCCTGTTGTGGCCCTCCTTGCACCTTGTGTGGCCCTCCCTGCACCTTGTGTGGCCAGTTGTGGCCCTCCCTGCACCATGTGTGGCCAGTTGTGGCCCTCCCTGCACCATGTGTGGCCTGTTGTGGCCCTCCCTGCACCTTGTGTGGCCAGTTGTGGCCCTCCCTGCACCTTGTGTGGCCTGTTGTGGCCCTCCCTGCACCTTGTGTGGCCAGTTGTGGCCCTCCCTGCACCTTGTGTGGCCTGTTGTGGCCCTCCCTGCACCATGTGTGGCCTGTTGTGGCCCTCCCTGCACCTTGTGTGGCCAGTTGTGGCCCTCCCTGCACCATGTGTGGCCTGTTGTGGCCCTCCCTGCACCTTGTGTGGCCAGTTGTGGCCCTCCCTGCACCTTATGTGGCCAGTTGTGGCCCTCCCTGCACCTTGTGTGGCCTGTTGTGGCCCTCCCTGCACCTTGTGTGGCCAGTTGTGGCCCTCCCTGCACCTTGTGTGGCCTGTTGTGGCCCTCCCTGCACCATGTGTGGCCTGTTGTGGCCCTCTCTGCACCTTGTGTGGCCAGTTGTGGCCCTCCCTGCACTTTGTGTGGCCAGTTGTGGTCCCCTGCACCTTGTGTGGCCAGTTGTGGCCCTCCCTGCACCTTGTGTGGCCAGTTGTGGCCCTCCCTGCACCTTGTGTGGCCGGTTGTGGCCCTCCCTGCACCTTGTGTGGCCAGTTGTGGCCCTCCCTGCACCTTGTGTGGCTTGTTGTGGCCCTCCCTGCACCTTGTGTGGCTTGTTGTGGCCCTCCCTGCACCTTGTGTGGCCAGTTGTGGCCCTCCCTGCACCATGTGTGGCCAGTTGTGGCCCTCCCTGCACCTTGTGTGGCTTGTTGTGGCCCCTCCCTGCACCTTGTGTGGCTTGTTGTGGCCCTCCCTGCACCTTGTGTGGCTTGTTGTGGCCCTCCCTGCACCTTGTGTGGCTTGTTGTGGCCCTCCCTGCACCTTGTGTGGCCAGTTGTGGCCCTCCCTGCACCTTGTGTGGCCAGTTGTGGCCCTCCCTGCACCTTGTGTGGCTTGTTGTGGCCCTCCCTGCACCTTGTGTGGCCAGTTGTGGCCCTCCCTGCACCTTGTGTGGCCAGTTGTGGCCCTCCCTGCACCTTGTGTGGCCAGTTGTGGCCATCCCTGCACCTTGTGTGGCCAGTTGTGGCCCTCCCTGCACCTTGTGTGGCTTGTTGTGGCCCTCCCTGCACCTTGTGTGGCCAGTTGTGGCCCTCCCTGCACCTTGTGTGGCCAGTTGTGGCCCTCCCTGCACCTTGTGTGGCTTGTTGTGGCCCTCCCTGCACCTTGTGTGGCTTGTTGTGGCCCTCCCTGCACCTTGTGTGGCTTGTTGTGGCCCTCCCTGCACCTTGTGTGGCCAGTTGTGGCCCTCCCTGCACCTTGTGTGGCCAGTTGTGGCCCTCCCTGCACCTTGTGTGGCCAGTTGTGGCCCTCCCTGCACCTTGTGTCGCCAGTTGTGGCCCTCCCTGCACCTTGTGTGGCCAGTTGTGGTCCCCTGCACCTTGTGTGGCCAGTTGTGGTCCCCTGCACCTTGTGTGGCCTGTTGTGGCCCTCCCTGCACCTTGTGTGGCCTGTTGTGGCCCTCCCTGCACCTTGTGTGGCCAGTTGTGGTCCCCTGCATCTTGTGTGGCCAGTTGTGGCCCTCCCTGCATCTTGTGCTCTCCCAGCTTAAGAGTGTTTTGGGAGCTCAGAGCAGAGAACATTGAACTCTCAGGAGCTCAGAGCAGAGAACATGAACTCTCAGGAGCTCAGAGCAGAGAACATTGAACTCTCAGAAGCTCAGAGCAGAGAACATTGAACTCTCAGGAGCTCAGAGCAGAGAACATAAACTCTCAGGAGCTCAGAGCAGAGGACATGAGGACATTGAACTCTCAGGAGCTCAGAGCAGAGGACATGAGGACATTGAACTCTCAGGAGCTCAGAGCAGAGAACATTGAACTCTCAGGAGCTCAGAGCAGAGAACATGAACTCTCAGGAGCTCAGAGCAGAGAACATTGAACTCTCATGAGCTCAGAGCAGAGAACATTGAACTCTCAGGAGCTCAGAGCAGAGAACATTAAACTCTCAGGAGCTCAGAGCAGAGAACATTGAACTCTCAGGAGCTCAGAGCAGAGAACATTGAACTCTCGGGAGCTCAGAGCAGAGAACATTGAACTCTCAGGAGCTCAGAGCAGAGATCATTGAACTCTCAGGAGCTCAGAGCAGAGAACATGAACTCTCAGGAGCTCAGAGCAGAGAACATTAAACTCTCAGGAGCTCAGAGCAGAGAACATGAACTCTCAGGAGCTCAGCGCAGAGAACATGAACTCTCAGGAGCTCAGAGCAGAGAACATGAACTCTCAGGAGCTCAGCGCAGAGAACATGAACTCTCAGGAGCTCAGCGCAGAGAACATGAACTCTCAGGAGCTCAGAGCAGAGAACATGAACTCTCAGGAGCTCAGCGCAGAGAACATGAACTCTCAGGAGCTCAGAGCAGAGGACATGAACTCTCAGGAGCTCAGAGCAGAGAACATGAACTCTCAGGAGCTCAGAGCAGAGAACATGAACTCTCAGGAGCTCAGCGCAGAGAACATGAACTCTCAGGAGCTCAGCGCAGAGAACATGAACTCTCAGGAGCTCAGCGCAGAGAACATGAACTCTCAGGAGCTCAGCGCAGAGAACATGAACTCTCAGGAGCTCAGCGCAGAGAACATGAACTCTCAGGAGCTCAGAGCAGAGAACATAAACTCTCAGGAGCTCAGCGCAGAGAACATGAACTCTCAGGAGCTCAGCGCAGAGAACATGAACTCTCAGGAGCTCAGCGCAGAGAACATGAACTCTCAGGAGCTCAGAGCAGAGAACATAAACTCTCAGGAGCTCAGCGCAGAGAACATGAACTCTCAGGAGCTCAGCGCAGAGAACATGAACTCTCAGGAGCTCAGCGCAGAGAACATGAACTCTCAGGAGCTCAGAGCAGAGAACATGAACTCTCAGGAGCTCAGAGCAGAGAACATAAACTCTCAGGAGCTCAGAGCAGAGAACATGAACTCTCAGGAGCTCAGAGCAGAGAACATTAAACTCTCAGGAGCTCAGAGCAGAGAACATGAACTCTCAGGAGCTCAGAGCAGAGAACATGAACTCTCAGGAGCTCAGAGCAGAGAACATGAACTCTCAGGAGTTTTAAGTTTTGAGCGAATAATTTAACATTAGAAAATCTTCAGTGTAGTGCTTTAAATGTTGTTGTAGGACTTTAATAATATAAATTTTGTGCTTAAACCAAACCGCAACCAATCATTTACAGTGACAACCAATCATTTACAGTGGCAACCAATCATTTACAGTGACAACCAATCATTTACAGTGGCAACCAATCATTTACAGTGACAACCAATCATTTACAGTGGCAACCAATCATTTACAGTGACAACCAATCACTTACAGTGGCAACCAATCATTTATAGTGGCAACCAATCATTTACAGTGGCAACCAATCATTTACAGTGACAACCAATCATTTACAGTGACAACCAATCATTTACAGTGGCAACCAATCATTTACAGTGGCAACCAATCATTTACAGTGGCAACCAATCATTTACAGTGGCAACCAATCATTTACAATGGCAACCAATCATTTACAGTGGCAACCAATCATTTACAGTGGCAAACAATCATTTACAGTGGCAACCAATCATTTACAGTGGCAACCAATCATTTACAGTGGCAACCAATCATTTACAGTGGCAACCAATCATTTACAGTGGCAACCAATCATTTACAGTGGCAACCAATCATTTACAGTGGCAACCAATCATTTACAGTGGCAACCAATCATTTACAGTGCCAACCAATCATTTACAGTGGCAACCAATCATTTACAGTGGCAACCAATCATTTACAGTGGCAACCAATCATTTACAGTGGCAACCAATCATTTACAGTGGCAACCAATCATTTACAGTGGCAACCAATCATTTACAGTGACAACCAATCATTTACAGTGGCAACCAATCATTTACAGTGGCAACCAATCATTTACAGTGGCAACCAATCATTTACAGTGACAACCAATCATTTACAGTGGCAACCAATCATTTATAGTGACAACCAATCATTTATAGTGACAACCAATCATTTACAGTGGCAACCAATCATTTATAGTGACAACCAATCATTTACAGTGGCAACCAATCATTTACAGTGGCAACCAATCATTTACAGTGACAACCAATCATTTACACTGGCACTAACAATCAATCATTTACAGTGGCAACCAATCATTTACAGTGGCAACCAATCATTTACAGTGACAACCAATCATTTACAGTGGCAACCAATCATTTACAGTGGCAACCAATCATTTACAGTGGCAACCAATCATTTACAGTGGCAACCAATCATTTACAGTGGTAACCAATCATTTACAGTGGCAACCAATCATTTACAGTGACAACCAATCATTTACAGTGGCAACCAATCATTTACAGTGACAACCAATCATTTACAGTGATAACCAATCATTTACACTGGCACTAACAATCAATCATTTACAGTGACAACCAATTATATATAGTGACAACCAATCATTTAGTGGCAACCATTAATTTACAGTGATAGCCAATAATTTACAGTGACATCCAATCATTTACAGTCACAACCAATCGTTTACAGTGACAATCATTTACAGTGACATCCAATCATTTACAGTCACAACCAATCGTTTACAGTGACAATCATTTACAGTGACTTCCAATCATTTACAGTCACAACCAATCGTTTACAGTGACAATCATTTACAGTGACTTCCAATCATTTACAGTCACAACCAATCGTTTACAGTGACAATCATTTACAGTGACTTCCAATCATTTACAGTCACAACCAATCGTTTACAGTGACAATCATTTACAGTGACTTCCAATCATTTACAGTGACGGGAATCATTGCTAGTGTGGATATTTTCAGCGGAAGGTTGAGCAACTTTGTGATTCAGATTTGGAAATTCAACATGATGTTGAGCCTGGCAGGTGTTGTGGCTACACCCTGGCAGGTGTTTTGGCTACACCCTGGCAGGTGTTGGGGCTACACCCTGGCAGGTGTTGGGGCTACACCCTGGCAGGTGTTGGGGCTACACCCTGGCAGGTGTTGGGGCTACACCCTGGCAGGTGTTGGGGCTACACCCTGGCAGGTGTTGGGGCTACACCCTGGCAGGTGTTGAGGCTACACCCTGGCAGCTGTTGGGGCAACACCCTGGCAGGTGTTGAGGCTACACCCTGGCAGGTGTTGTGGCTACACCCTGGCAGGTGTTAAGGCTACACCCTGCTAGGTGTTGGGGCTACACCCTGGCAGGTGTTGAGGCTACACCCTGGCAGGTGTTGTGGCTACACCCTGGCAGGTGTTGGGGCTACACCCTGGCAGGTGTTGGGGCTACACCCTGGCAGGTGTTGAGGCTACACCCTGCCAGGTGTTGGGGCTACACCCTGGCAGGTGTTGAGGCTACACCCTGGCAGGTGTTGTGGCTACACCCTGGCAGGTGTTGGGGCTACACCCTGGCAGGTGTTGGGGCTACACCCTGGCAGGTGTTGAGGCTACACCCTGGCAGGTGTTGGGGCTACATCCTGGCAGGTGTTGTGGCTACACCCTGGCAGGTGTTGTGGCCACACCCTGGCATGTGTTGTGGCTACACCCTGGCAGGTGTTGTGGCTACACCCTGGCAGGTGTTGTGGCTACACCCTGGTAGGTGTTGTGGCTACACCCTGGCAGGTGTTGTGGCTACACCCTGGCAGGTGTTGTGGCTACACCCTGGCAGGTGTTGAGGCTAAACCCTGGCAGGTGTTGTGGCTACACCCTGGTAGGTGTTGTGGCTACACCCTGGCAGGTGTTGTGGCTACACCCTGGCAGGTGTTGTGGCTACACCCTGGCAGGTGTTTTGGCTACACCCTGGCAGGTGTTGAGGCTACACCCTGGCAGGTGTTGTGGCTACACCCTGGCAGGTGTTGAGGCTACACCCTGCCAGGTGTTGGGGCTACACCCTGGCAGGTGTTGAGGCTACACCCTGGCAGGTGTTGTGGCTACACCCTGGCAGGTGTTGAGGCTACACCCTGCCAGGTGTTGGGCTACACCCTGGCAGGTGTTGAGGCTACACCCTGGCAGGTGTTGTGGCTACACCCTGGCAGGTGTTGGGGCTACACCCTGGCAGGTGTTGGGGCTACACCCTGGCAGGTGTTGAGGCTACACCCTGGCAGGTGTTGGGGCTACACCCTGGCAGGTGTTGAGGCTACACCCTGGCAGGTGTTGTGGCTACACCCTGGCAGGTGTTGATGCTACACCCTGGCAGGTGTTGTGGCTACACCCTGGCAGGTGTTGTGGCTACACCCTGGCAGGTGTTGTGGCCACACCCTGGCAGGTGTTGTGGCTACACCCTGGCAGGTGTTGTGGCTACACCCTGGCAGGTGTTGTGGCTACACCCTGGTAGGTGTTGTGGCTACACCCTGGCAGGTGTTGTGGCTACACCCTGGTAGGTGTTGTGGCTACACCCTGGCAGGTGTTGAGGCTACACCCTGGCAGGTGTTGTGGCTACACCCTGGTAGGTGTTGTGGCTACACCCTGGCAGGTGTTGTGGCTACACCCTGGCAGGTGTTGTGGCTACACCCTGGCAGGTGTTGTGGCTACACCCTGGCAGGTGTTGAGGCTACACCCTGGCAGGTGTTGTGGCTACACCCTGGCAGGTGTTGAGGCTTCATCCTGCTAGGTGTTGGTGCTACACCCTGGCAGGTGTTGAGGCTACACCCTGGCAGGTGTTGTGGCTACACCCTGGCAGGTGTTGGGGCTACACCCTGGCAGGAGTTGTGGCTACACCCTGGCAGGTGTTGTGGCTACACCCTGGTAGGTGTTGTGGCTACACCCTGGCAGGTGTTGTGGCTACACCCTGGCAGGTGTTGTGGCTACACCCTGGCAGGTGTTGAGGCTACACCCTGGCAGGTGTTGTGGCTACACCCTGGTAGGTGTTGTGGCTACACCCTGGCAGGTGTTGTGGCTACACCGTGGCAGGTGTTGTGGCTACACCCTGGCAGGTGTTGTGGCTACACCCTGGCAGGTGTTGAGGCTATACCCTGGCAGGTGTTGTGGCTACACCCTGGCAGGTGTTGAGGCTACACCCTGGCAGGTGTTGTGGCTACACCCTGGTAGGTGTTGTGGCTACACCCTGGCAGGTGTTGAGGCTATACCCTGGCAGGTGTTGTGGCTACACCCTGGCAGGTGTTGAGGCTACACCCTGGCAGGTGTTGTGGCTACACCCTGGTAGGTGTTGTGGCTACACCCTGGCAGGTGTTGTGGCTACACCCTGGTAGGTGTTGTGGCTGCACCCTGGCAGGTGTTGTGGCTACACCCTGGTAGGTGTTGTGGCTACACCCTGGCAGGTGTTGTGGCTACACCCTGGCAGGTGTTGTGGCTACACCCTGGCAGGTGTTGTGGCTACACCCTGGCAGGTGTTGTGGCTACACCCTGGTAGGTGTTGTGGCTACACCCTGGCAGGTGTTGTGGCTACACCCTGGCAGGTGTTGTGGCTACACCCTGGCAGGTGTTGTGGCTACACCCTGGCAGGTGTTGAGGCTACACCCTGGCAGGTGTTGTGGCTACACCCTGGCAGGTGTTGTGGCTACACCCTGGCAGGTGTTGTGGCTACACCCTGGCAGGTGTTGTGGCTACACCCTGGCAGGTGTTGAGGCTATACCCTGGCAGGTGTTGTGGCTACATCCTGGCAGGTGTTGTGGCTACACCCTGGCAGGTGTTGTGGCTACACCCTGGCAGGTGTTGTGGCTACACCCTGGCAGGTGTTGTGGCTACACCCTGGCAGGTGTTGTGGCTACACCCTGGCAGGTGTTGTGGCTACACCCTGGCAGGTGTTGTGGCTACACCCTGGCAGGTGTTGTGGCTACACCCTGGCAGGTGTTGTGGCTACACCCTGGTAGATGTTGTGGCTACACCCTGGCAGGTGTTGTGGCCACACCCTGGCAGGTGTTGTGGCTACACCCTGGCAGGTGTTGTGGCTACACCCTGGCAGGTGTTGTGGCTACACCCTGGCAGGTGTTGTAGCTACACCCTGGCAGGTGTTGTGGCTACACCCTGGCAGGTGTTGAGGCTACACCCTGGCAGGTGTTGTGGCTACACCCTGGTAGGTGTTGTGGCTACACCCTGGCAGGTGTTGTGGCTACACCCTGGCAGGTGTTGTGGCTACACCCTGGCAGGTGTTGAGGCTACACCCTGGCAGGTGTTGTGGCTACACCCTGGTAGGTGTTGTGGCTACACCCTGGCAGGTGTTGTGGCTACACCCTGGCAGGTGTTGGGGCTACACCCTGGCAGGTGTTGTGGCTACACCCTGGCAGGTGTTGTGGCTACACCCTGGCAGGTGTTGAGGCTACACCCTGGCAGGTGTTGTGGCTACACCCTGGCAGGTGTTGTGGCTACACCCTGGCAGGTGTTGAGGCTACACCCTGGCAGGTGTTGTGGCTACACCCTGGCAGGTGTTGTGGCTACACCCTGGCAGGTGTTGTGGCTACACCCTGGCAGGTGTTGGGGCTACACCCTGGCAGGTGTTGGGGCTACACCCTGGCAGGTGTTGGGGCTACACCCTGGCAGGTGTTGGGGCTACACCCTGGCAGGTGTTGTGGCTACACCCTGGCAGGTGTTGTGGCTACACCCTGGCAGGTGTTGTGGCTACACCCTGGCAGGTGTTGAGGCTACACCCTGGCAGGTGTTGTGGCTACACCCTGGTAGGTGTTGTGGCTACACCCTGGCAGGTGTTGTGGCTACACCCTGGCAGGTGTTGTGGCTACACCCTGGCAGGTGTTGTGGCTACACCCTGGCAGGTGTTGTGGCTACACCCTGGCAGGTGTTGGCGGCCGCAGTGACCCTTCGCCCCAGGACACAGGCCAAGGTGTAGCCTGGAGGAGTGTATTTATATAATTATTTACATTGTTTAACACGAGCACTTTCATTGTGAGCTGTGAGACATGTACAAGGTGACTGTAGTGGGTGGCGCACCTTCCCACCCATTTACCCTCAGAAAAACTTGCCAAGATTACATATATTGAGTGATACCTGTTTTCAAATGATCGCATAGTAACGTTGATTTATTTTTTCAGTAATAGATTTATATGTAATAGTTTCCTGATAACTGAGCCAGTTAGGCGGAAGGCGTGACTATCTGCTCTCTCTGTGGCACCGGACCATTGGTCGTATGGATGCCAGTACTGGCGCCATCATTCCTCCGGTGTTGAGGACGCTCATGTACTGACCACCGGACCATACTGGGGTCAACACTAGGGATAAGTCTTCTCCAATGGTACTCTTTCTTATCTATAAGTCGCGTGAACAAAAGGGGGCGGGGGGGGGGGGGAGGGTTGTAAGGAACGTTGGGGCATGATTCACTAAACCAGTTACGCAAGCACTTACGAACGTGTACATCTTTCCTCAATCTTTGACGGCTTTGGTTACATTTATTAAACAGTTTACAAGCATGAAAACTTCCCATTCAACTGTTGTTATTGTTATAAACAGCTTCCTGGTGCTTCGGAGCTCATTAACTGTTTAATAATTGTAAACAAAGCCGCCAAAGATTGAGAAAAGATGTACAGGTTCGTAAGTGCTTGCGTAACTGTTTCGTGAATCTAGCCCCTGGGCATGCCACCCAGGAGAGCGGGGCATTCTCAAAATGGGCGGGAAGTTGTGCAACACCTAAGGTTTTGCAACCGCTGATGTCGAGAAGATGTGAAATGCATCTTAGTGCTGTGTGTTTCTTGGCCGCCTTGTTTGTTTGTTTCATCACATGGCTCTTTAGGGTTATTGAAGAGTCAAATGTCATCCCCAGGATGTGTGCTTCGTAGCCGAGCACTGGATTGGTGTCCCTCCACTCGTCTTGGTGTGCCGGGTACAGTGTCCCACAGTGTAGCTGCAGTGATCGCCTGGGTGTTCTCAGCCACAAGTGTAAGCTGTCCTCCTCTCCCCTACATATTATATCTGCTTTTAAAATTATGAATGGATTTTTCTTTCACAATGTGCTGCTTTAGATCTTTCCATTCCCTCCACTCTCACGGTAAATGACAACTTTCTAACATCTCTACGACTCATCTCAGTCTCAAGCTTCCATCCATTCCCTCTTGTTCTCTTGTTATAATGAAGGAGCCTCGTAGCAGCCGTCATCTCCTCTCATACATGTAAAGGTTTGAGTGCCTTCATCAGCGTGTGGCGCCAACTTCGAGAATGTGAAGTAGATCGTTGAAGTAGACACGACAGCAAGCGGGGGTGGGGGGAGGGAGGGGTGTCTACTCAGCTAGTCACAGGTTGGGTGTAATACCACTCTCCAACTCTTTTTCCTCTGCCCGAGTCCAGGAACATTTCCTCTCATGTGAGAGATGCTTTTGTCTGGCCTACTGTGCCCCCATACCTAGCTTCATTACTTTGCATTGAACCTTAATAACCACTTAAGGGACATTACTTAATTTTTTCCAGGCCATCCTGCAGTTTCTTAAGGTCTTTGATCGCATGTATCCTCTCAATAATGTTTACATCACCAGAGAATATTGAGAGTAATATCCATAGTGTGTGGTGGGTGAGTCACATAGTATAGGGAAAGTATTGGGGGCAGTAGTGAGCCTTGTGGGACGCCGCCAGTACCAGTGGGAGCCACTCTCACCTCTCACTGTGACTGGTCTCCCGCCTCACAAGTTCTCCTCTTGTCACTCCCTGTCACTCCTGCCAGTCTCGACAGTTTATGCATCAGTCTTCTAAAGGCCAATGTGTACAGGACCATATTGAGATTTGATCTGTGTTACCTGATCTCAGTCGCCTGTTGATAGATCTGTGACAGGTGCTTTAGGCAGGCTTTAACCCACGCTGGTGTGTCTTATGGAGCACCTTCTCTCTACGTGTTCTGCTAAGACTCTTTCTTATAATCTTTCTCGTCATCCTGCATGATATGAACTTAAAGGGCCTAGATGTGTAGTTTTATGCCTCGTGTCAGCGCCCCTTTTTGTATATTGGCACTACAGTGTGTCTTCCAACTCTCTGGCAGTTCTCCTGTATCAGTGACGTTATATATCACAGTAAGAGGCCAGCATAAGGCTTCCGCTCGTTATTTTAGTACCCATGGTGATATCTATTCCTTTCACCAGCTTGAGTCGTCTCCAGCTTCATCAAGAATCTTTTTTCCCGCCTCTGGCTATCTGAGAGTGCTTCAGTGCTGCTCAGTGTGTTCCATGAGGCAGTGAAGGACTCTGAGATATCCAGAGACGAGATTATCCTTGCTCTGTTGTGAAGACTTCTTGTTGACTTCCTCACACACCTCTCTGACGTGTGTACTCACCTCTTTGTTGGCTACAGGATCGAGTTTTAGATCTTGGATCCCCACTTTCGAGCCACCGGTTGTCTCATGCAATGACCTATCACCTAGTTCCCTATCATATCTACTTTTAAAATTATGAATGGATTTTTCTTCCACAATGTGCTCCGTTAGTTCTTTCCATTCCCTCTCACGGTAAATGACAACTTTCTAACATCTCTGCGACTCATCTGAGTCTCAAGCTTCCATCCACTTGTTCTCTTGGTATTCTTTGTCAACATTTTCCGTGTTTCCAATATTATCAGTCACTCCTAAGTATTTTATACGTCTCTGTAATGTCTCTCCTCTCTCTTTTCTAGCAGGTTAAGTTAAGGCTCTTCTTGTCTCTCCTCACGCCTCATCTCTCACAATTCTGAGATGGTCTTCGTCGTAAACTTCTAAACCTTTTCCATTTTCCTTATGTGTTTCCTCAGGTGAATATTATAGTCTCTTTATACCGGCCCCTTTAGGCTCCATGATGGGGCTGCATACTCTAAGACTGGTCTCACGTAGGTGGTGTACAATGCTATAAATGCCTCCTTCTTAAAGTTCCTGAATGATGTTTTGACTTTTGCTAGTGTAGAGTATGCAACAACTGTACTCACCTAACAGCTGACAGCTGAGTGGACAGCGCTTTGGATTCGTAGTCCTAAGGTTCCGGGTTCGATCCCCGATGGAGGCGGAGACAAATGGGAAAAATGTTTCTTTCACCCTAATGCCCCTGTTACCTAGCACTAAATAGGTACCTGGGAGTTAGACAGCTGCTACGGGCTGCTTCCTGGAGATGTGTAACAAAAAGGAGGCCTGGTCGAGGATCGGGCCGCGGGGACGCTAAGCCCTGAAATCATAGATAACCTAATTGTGCTTGCGGGGGTTGAGCTCTGGCTCTTTGGTACCACCTCTCAACTGTCAATCAACTGATGTACAGATTCCTGAGCCTACTGGGCTTTATCATATCTACATTTGAAACTGTGTATGGAGTCAGCCTCCACCACATCACCTCCTAATGCATTCCATCTGTTAACTACTCTGACACTGAAAAAGTTCTTTCTAACGTCCCTGTGGCTCATTTGGGTACTCAGTCTCCACCTGTGTCCCCTTGTTCGCGTGCCACCAGTGTTAAAAAGTTTATCTTTATCTACCTGTTAATTCCTGAGAATTTTGTAGGTAGTGATCATGTCTCCCCCTTACTCTTCTGTCTTCCAGTGTCGTGAGGTGCATCTCACCCGGCCTTTCCTCGTAACTCATGCCTCTTAGTTCTGGGACTAGCCTAGTGGCATACCTCTGAACTTTTTCCAGCTTCGTCTTGTGCTTGACAAGGTACGGGCTCCAATGTGGGGGCCGCATACTCCAGGATTGGTCTTACATATGCGGTATACAAGATTCTGAATGATTCCTTGCACAGGTTCCTGAAGGCTGTGCCTCCCTCTGTTTTAATCCACATCGTAATGTTTGCATCATCAGCAAACAATGAGAGGAACGATTCTATACCCTCTGGGAGATCATTTACATATATCAGAAACAGTATGGGTCCAAGGACTGACCCCTGCGGGACTCCACTGGTGGCGTCTCGCCAATCTGAGACCTCACCCCTCACAGTCTCATAGTGACTCGCTGTCTTCTGTTGCTTAAGTATTCCCTTATCCAACGGAGTACCTTCCCTTTTACTCTTGCCTGCATCTCCAGCCTTTTCACTAGCCTCTTGTGTGGTACTGTATAAAAGGTTTTCTGGCAATCCAAAAATATGCAGTTTGCCCACCCCTCTCTTTCTTGCCTGATTTTTGTTGCATGGTCGTAAAATTCAATTACCCTGTGAGGCAGGACTTGCCATCCCTGAACCCATGTTGATGTTGTGTCACAAATTTCCTTCGCTCCAGATGTTCCACAAGCTTTCTTCGCACAATCTTCTCCATCAGCTTGCATGGCATGCAAGTTAGTGACACTGGCCTGTAGTTCAGTGCCTCCTGTCTATCCTCCTTCTTGTATATCAAGACTACATTAGCCGTCTTTCAAATTTTTGGCAGTTCCCCTGTTACCAGTGATTTGTTATACACTATGGAGAGTGGCAGGCACAGTGCTTCTGTTCCTTCCTTTAGTATCCAAGGGGAGATTCCATCTGGGCCTATAGCCTTTGTCACAACCAACTTTAGCAAGAATTTCCTTACATCCTCGCTGGTAATCTCAAACTCTTTTAGTGGTTCCTGGTTAATTATTCCCTCTCTGATCTAGGGAACTTCCCCTTGCTCTAATGCGAAGACCTTCTGTAATTTCTTATTCAATTCCTCACACACTTCCTTGTCATTTGTAGTGAATCCGTCTGCCCCTATCTTCAATTTCATTATCTGTTCCTTTCCTGTTGTTTTTCTCCTGATGTGACTGTGCAGCAACTTAGGTTGAGTCTGTTTTGCTTGCATGTCATTTTCGTATTGTCTTTCTGCCTCTCTTCTCAGCCTGACATATTCCTTCCTGGCATTCTGGTATCTTTCTCTGCTCTCAAGTGTCCTGTTATTCCTCTAGTTTCTCCATGCCCTTTTACTTTGCTGCTTAGCTAGCCTACATCTCTGATTAAACCATGGGTTTCTCATCTTCATTTCGTTGTTTTCCTTTTGGACTGGGACAAACTTGTTTGCTGCTTCCTTGCACTTCTGCGTGATGTAAGTCCATCATGTCTTGGGCCGTCTTTCCCCTGAGCTCTGTTTCCCATGTTATATCTGTTAGGAATTTCTTTATCTCCTCATAGTTTCCCTTTCAGGAATGCCAGACTTTTGTTTTCAGTTCCCCTCCTCGAGTGCTTTAACCCTTCTTCAACCAGATACTCAAACGTCAGTACACTGTGGTCGCTCATTCCTACCGGGGCCTCGAAACCGATTTCCCTTATGTCGGAATCGTTCAGAGTGAAGACCAGGTTGAGTCTCGCTGGTTCATCGTTTCCTCTCATTCTTGTGGGTTCCCTGACATGCTGGCTTAAGATGTTTCTTGTCACCACCTCCAATAGTTTGGCTCTCCACGTATCCTCGCCTCCATGCGGTTCCTTGTTCTCCCAGTCTATCCTTCCGTGATTGAAGTCGCCCATGATGAGTAGGTGGGATCTATTTCTACAGGCAGCAGAGGCTGCCTTCTCAATTATAGTGTGAACTGCCACGTTGTTGTTTTCATACTCTTGCCTGGGTCTTCTGTCATTTGGTGGAGGGTTGTATATTACTGCTACTACTACTTTTGGTCCTCCCAATGTCATGGTGCCTGCTATGTAGTCTCTGAATCCCTCGCAGCCCGGGATGACCATCTCCTTGAAACTCCATTCCTTTCTCATGAGTAGGGCCACTCCACCTCCTCTCCTACCTTCCCTCTCTTTCCTTATTACTGTGTACTCCTGGGGAAACACCGCATTCGTTATGTGTTTATGTGTGTGTGTGTGTGTGTGTGTGTGTGTGTGTGTGTGTGTGTGTGTGTGTGTGTGTGTGTGTGTGTGTGTGTGTGTGTGTGTGCGTGTATGTGTGTGTGTGTGTGTGTGTACTCACCTATTTGTGCTTGCAGGATCGAGCATTGACTCTTGGATCCCGCCTTTCCAGCTATCGGTTGTTTACAGCAATGACTCCTGTCCCATTTCCCTATCATACCTGGTTTTAAAAGTATGAATAGTATTTGCTTCCACAACCTGTTCCCCAAGTGCATTCCATTTTTCCACTACTCTCACGCTAAAATAAAACTTCCTAACATCTCTGTGACTCATCTGAGTTTCCAGTTTCCACCCATGTCCCCTCGTTCTGTTATTATTACGTGTGAACATTTCATCTATTTCCACTTTGTCAATTCCCCTGAGTATTTTATATGTCCCTATCATATCTCCTCTCTCCCTTCTTTTCTCTAGTGTCGTAAGGTTCAGTTCCTTCAGACGCTCTTCGTATTCCATCCCTCGTAACTCTGGGACAAGCCTCGTCGCAAACCTCTGAACCTTCTCCAGTTTCTTTATGTGTTTCTTTAGGTGGGGGCTCCATGATGGCGCGGCATACTCTAAGACGGGTCTCACTTAGGCAATGTAAAGAGCCCTAAAAGCCTCCTCATTTAGGTTTCTGAATGAAGTTCTAATTTTCGCCAGTGTAGAGTACACTGCTGTCGTTATCATATTTATATGTGCCTCAGGAGTTAGATTAGGTGTCACATCCACTCCCAGGTCTCTTTCTCGAATCGTTACAGGTAGGCTGTTCCCCTTCATTGTATACTGTCCCTTTGGTCTCCTATCACCTGATCCCATTTCCATAACTTTAGATTTACTGGTGTTAAACTCCAGTAGCCATTTCCCTGACCATCTCTGCAGCCTGTTTAAGTCCTCTTGGAGGATCCTACAATCCTCGTCTGTCACAACTCTTCTCATTAATTTTGCGTCATCCGCAAACATTGACATGTAGGATTCCACTCCTGTAAACATATCATTTACGTAAATTAGAAAGAGGATTGGTCCCAGCACCGATCCTTGAGGTATTCCATTTGTTACTGTTCGCCAGTCCGACTTCTCGCCCCTTACCATTACCCTCTGGCTCCTTCCTGTTAGGTAGTTCTTCACCCATACTAGGGCCTTTCCGCTTACTCCTGCCTTCCTCTCAAGTTTGTATAGCAGTCTCATGTGCAGTACTGTATCAAAGGCCTTTTGCAGTCAAGAAATATGCAGTCTGCCCAGCCTTCTCTGTCCTGCCTTATCCTTGTTACTTTATCATAGAATTCTAAAAGGTTTGTTAGGCATGATTTCCCTGTCCAGAACCCATGTTGGTGCTTGTTTACAAACCCAATGCTCTCCAGGTGCTCAACAAGTCTTAGCCTAATTATTCTTTCAAGTATTTTGCAGGGGATGCTTGTCAGTGATACGGGTCTGTAGTTAAGTGCCTCCTCCCTATCACCTTTCTTGAAAATCGGTACGACATTTGCCTCCTTCCAGCAACTGGGCAATTCTCCCGACATAAGTGACTCATTAAAGATCATTGCCAGAGGCACGCTGAGAGCCTGCGCTGCCTCTTTAAGTATCCACGGTGATACTTTGTCTGGTCCAACAGCTTTATTTGCATCCAGTGTTGTCAACTGTTTCATTACATCCTCTGCTGTCACCTCTATATCTGATAGTCTTACATCTAGGGTAATCGCTTCTAACAATGGGAGCTGCTCAGGCTCGGTTGTGAACACTCCATGGAAATTTGCATTCAGTACCTTGCAGATTTCCTTGTCGCTTTCTGTATATGCCCCTTCTGTTTTCCTCAGTCTTGTCACTTGGTCATTTACCGACATCTTCCTTCTTATATGGCTATGTAGTAATTTAGGTTGCTTTTTCACTTTGACTGCAATATCATTCTCATAATTTCTTTCCGACACTCGTCTTATGTTAATGTAATCATTCCTAGCTCTGTTACATCTAATCCTGTTGTCCTCTGTCCTTTGTCTTCTGTACTTCCTCCACTCCCTCCTACTTCTCACCTTTGTTTCCTGACACTGTCTATTAAACCATGGGTTATTATATTCCCTCCTGCTTTTTTCCTTTATTGTTGGAATAAATCTCTCTTCAGCCTCCTTGCATTTCAATATGACTTGGTTCATCATACCTTGCGCTGTTTTTCCTCTAAGTTCTTCCTCCCACTGCACTTCTCCCAGGTAGTCCCTTATCCTTCTGTAGTCCCCTTTTCTGTAATCAAGTCTCCTTTCCCGGACCTCTTGTCCTTTGGTCACAATTTTAAGCTCCATCATGTAGTCAAAGACTAGGACACAATGGTCACTAGCTCCTAGTGGTATTTCATGTTCCAACTGCTCGATGTCTTCTACATTCTGGGTGAAAATGAGATCTAATAGGCTGGGCGTATCCCCTCCTCTTTCCCTAGTACCTTCCTTCACATGCTGTGTTAGGAAATTCCTGTCAATAACGTCTACCAGCTTCGCTCCCCAGGTCTCCTCCCCGCCATGGGGATTCCTCGTTTCCCAATCTATCTCTCCGTGATTTAGGTCCCCCATGACCAGCAGCTTTGCTCTCATTCTATGCGCTATAGTTGCTGCCCTCTGCAGTTCATCTATACATGTCTTGTTGCTATCCTCGTACTCCTGCCTGGGACTTCTACTGTTTGGTGGGGGATTGTAGAGTATCAAGATTACAATCTTCTTCTCATCCACTGTCAGAGTTCCATGTATGAAGCTCGTGCTTTCATTGGTACCCGGATTTTCCAGCTCATCAAACTTCCATTTCCGCTTTATTAGGAGTGCCACTCCTCCTCCCTGTCTCTGTGTCCTTTCTTTTCTTATCACCTGGTACCCCTCTGGAAAGATTGCATCCGAGATCATGCCATTTATTTTAGTTTCCACTATTGCCACTATGTCTGGGTCTGCCTCACTAACTCTTTCTTTTATCTCTTCTGCTTTATTGGCTACCCCATCAGCATTGGTGTACCAAACCTTGAGACTCTTCTTGGAAACTCGGGTGTCAGAGTTCCCCCCTTTCACCGGGGGTCTGGGGGTGACTGGAGGGTGTCTGGGGGGCGAGTGGGGGCTGTGGGGGTGAATGGGGGGTGCTAGGGGGTGCCTGGGAGTGCCTGGTAGGCGATTGGGGTCTGGGCATCTAGGGGGGTAGGAAGGGCATAATGGGTCTGAAAGTTAGGGGTCTGAATAGCATAGGGGGGTTGAGAAATAGAGTGAGACTGAGAGTCTGATAGAGGTTGAGAGGTTGGGGGGGGGGAGAGGGATATTGAGGGCAGAGGGCTGAGATGAGAATGGAGCATGGGTGCTGGGAGTGGAAGAGAGGGTGTATTAGTTAGGGGGGAATCGGGGGTAGGTGGGGGTTTTGGGGTAGAAGAGGGGAAGAGGGAGATGGGGGAAGGTGTTAGGGGGGTCACAAGGTGAGGGGGTTAAATGTGGGCTGGAGGTGCATAGGAGGGGTGGGGTTTGGGGGGTGAGTGTAAGAGGGGTGCAGTGGAAGCTGGGATGGAGTAGATGGAACTGGAGGCAATGGGGTAGAAGGGGCAGGGGTGTAGGAAGGGGTAGTAGGGGAGGGGGGATGTGTGTGTGTGTGTGTGTGTGTGTGTGTGTGTGTGTGTGTGTGTGTGTGTGTGTGTGTGTGTGTGTGTGGTGTAGCCAGCACACGGTGGTGAGGTGTGAGGTGTGAGGCCAAGTGACCACACCAGCCAGGGGGTCCCATCAACATGGCCACTCCTGAAGGATTGTGTCAGAGAACGTCTCTCTCAGTATCTCGTCCCAGCCATATAAGACGCCGGCAGCCTCACCTGGCCAGAGGCGGGGCCACCCTGGCCCTGGGGGAGCCACCCTGGCCCTGGGGGAGGCACCCTGGCCCTGGGGGAGGCACCCTGGCCCTGGGGGAGGCACCCTGGCCCTGGGGGAGCCACCCTGGCCCTGGGGGAGGCACCCTGGCCCTGGGGGAGCCACCCCTGGCCCTGGGGGAGCCACCACCGCCCTGGATTAAGCCTCATCAATCACCATTCTCCGCTCTCTCTCGGGGTGTAATTGCACATTTCTTACCTCACCGCCTCACCAAATGTAATGTCTTCGACGATTCCATATATTCACCGTAATTTTTTTTTTTATTTTACGGTATCTAGTTCAGTGTTGCTGCCTTCCTGGTGTTGTCTCGTGAGACAACACCTGCCTGTGGCAGTGTTGTCTCGTGAGACAACACCTGCCTGTGGCAGTGTTGCCTCGTGAGACAACACCTGCCTGTGGCAGTGTTGCCTCGTGAGACAACACCTGCCTGTGGCAGTGTTGCCTCGTGAGACAACACCTGCCTGTGGCAGTGTTGCCGCCTCCCAGCAACACACCCACGCAACACCCACTCCCACACACAGGTGTTGCGGGTCCCCTAAAAACACACCTATTTTATCTTTTCCTTGTTGGAAGCTGTGCAATTATGAAGACAATTTTGTATCCCGGGTCCTTATAGCGTTGACCAATAGGAGAGCGCGGCCCTGTGCCCAGCAAGGTGCCCCATGCCCAGCAAGGTGCCCCATGCCCAATAAGGTGCCCCTTGCCCACTTATGCTTCACCTCTACCCTCATTATTAATCCTTTTCGGTCTATTGAAGGGAAAAAGTGATGAAAAACGTTGGGATGAGATGCAGGTTTTTAGTTTCTTTTAATTTTGCCCCGAGGGGCGAGTATATTGGGCAGCGTCACTCATCCTGTGAGTGGACACACCAGCCATAGTGACAGTATTGGGCAGCGCCACTCATCCTGTGAGTGGACACACCGCCATAGTGACAGTATTGGGCAGCGCCACTCATCCTGTGAGTGGACACACCGCCATAGTGACAGTATTGGGCAGCGCCACTCATCCTGTGAGTGGACACACCACCATAGTGATAGTATTGGGCAGCGCCACTCATCCTGTGAGTGGACACACCGCCATAGTGACAGTACTTGGGCAGCGTCCACTCATCCTGTGAGTGGACACACCAGCCATAGTGACAGTATTGGGCAGCGCCACTCATCCTGTGAGTGGACACACCGCCATAGTGACAGTATTGGGCAGCGTCACTCATCCTGTGAGTGGACACACCACCATAGTGACAGTATTGGGCAGCGCCACTCATCCTGTGAGTGGACACACCACCATAGTGACAGTATTGGGCAGCGCCACTCATCCTGTGAGTGGACACACCGCCATAGTGACAGTATTGGGCAGCGCCACTCATCCTGTGAGTGGACACACCAGCCATAGTGACAGTATTGGGCAGCGCCACTCATCCTGTGAGTGGACACACCGCCATAGTGACAGTATTGGGCAGCGCCACTCATCCTGTGAGTGGACACACCTGCCATAGTGACAGTATTGGGCAGCGCCACTCATCCTGTGAGTGGACACACCGCCATAGTGACAGTATTGGGCAGCGCCACTCATCCTGTGAGTGGACACACCTGCCATAGTGACAGTATTGGGCAGCGTCCACTCATCCTTGTGAGTGGACACACCGCCATAGTGACAGTATTGGGCAGCGCCACTCATCCTGTGAGTGGACACACCGCCATAGTGACAGTATTGGGCAGCGCCACTCATCCTGTGAGTGGACACACCGCCATAGTGACAGTATTGGGCAGCGCCACTCATCCTGTGAGTGGACACACCGCTATAGCAGCATGTACAACACTCCCCAATAGGAATGAAACCCGCTGGGTTGTTCATCCTGTCACTTGTACCCAGACACAGCTGGGACTTGCTTAACTGTCTCAAGTGAACAGCTCCTTAAACAAGAAGATTAACATCTGTCAATCGTTAAAATCTTACGTTATCTTGCGGGTGCAAAATGGGGGAATATTTTAAGAACAGTATCAATATTTGACAAATAGTGTTTTCCTAACTCAAACAATGTGGGTGTATTATTCTACACATACTTCTAATGTCTCTCAGGTGTCCACACACTCTCAGGTAGTGGTCAAGGCGGTGTCCGTCACTCTCACTACAGATTCTGCAACTCCGTGATCAACTGTTTATGTTTCCATTCCGATTTTTTCATGGATATTTGTATCCAAGACGGATTCTCGCTATTACTGATTCTCTCCCGCGTCCTCCTCCTCCTCTTCGTCCATAATGATTGGGATTGCCAGCTGCAACCATGTTGTACCAGCGTACAGATTCACTGGTTTGTGCTTCTATCCTCCTTTCCTCAGTTACCTTGTCACGGTGATGTTGCCTGACAATACCTCTAATTTGTAATTGAGTCTTGGGTATGAAGTATTCAATATGGTCTCCTTCAGCGCCTTCAGCAGCCAACACATCTGCTCGTTCATGCCCACATATTCCAACATGGGAGGAGATCCCCAACATGGGAGGGATCCACAGAAACTTGACGACTCTTCCCTGATTGGTTAGTACTCTCACAGCTCTCTTAATTTCAAAGATTATCGCATGATTCTTGGCCCGATTTTTACTTAGGCTTTTTAACGCTGCTTTTAAGTCAGTGCAAATCACTGCACCATTAGTGTTCCGTTCAAGAAACCTTAACGCCATAACAATGGCAGTTAGCTCTGCTTGCGTTGAAGAGGCATAGTTCTCAATACGCGCTTTTTCTTCATTTCTGCGTTGGAAAGTATTATCCTTGATTACCGTGTATGCTGCACCAGCCCTGCCATTGACAGGATTAGATGACCCGTCAGTGTAGATTTGATCTAGTTCATCTCCGGCCTCTTTATAAATTTCGTCGAGATACTTGTGCCTCATTTCTTGTGGTATCATGTTGGATTTTTTCGTTGCCACTTCATTGATGATAATCCTGCATGAGTCATCCTCCCAGGGAGGTAACCTCTCTACAGGCAGGAGCTCTCGGACGCAGGTGGTGTAGGTAGGGACGCAGGTGGTGCAGGTGGTGGTGGAGGTGGTGATGCAGGTGG
>NC_091208.1:27661753-27701753 GCF_040958095.1 Procambarus clarkii
ATCACCACACCTGGCCAGCCACCCATCACCACACCTGGCCAGCCACCATCAACTCACACCCCCCACACCTGGCCAGCCACCCATCACCACACCTGGCCAGCCACCCATCACCACACCTGGCCAGCCACCCATCACCACACCTGGCCAGCCACCCACCACCACACCTGGCCAGCCACCCCATCACCACACCTGGCCAGCCACCCATCACCACACCTGGCCAGCCACCCATCACCACACCTGGCCAGCCACCCATCACCACACCTGGCCAGCCACTCCATCACCACCACCTGGCCAGCCACCCATCACCACACCTGGCCAGCCACCCATCACCACACCTGGCCAGCCACCCATCACCACACCTGGCCAGCCACCCATCACCACACCTGGCCAGCCATCCCATCACCACACCTGGCCAGCCACCCATCACCACACCTGGCCAGCCTACCATCACCACACCTGGCCAGCCTACTCATCACCACAACCTGGCCAGCCACCCATCACCACACCTGGCCAGCCTACCCATCACCACACCGGGCCAGCACTCTCATCACCACACCTGGCCAGCCACCAATCACCCACAAACCTGGCCAGCCTACCATCACCACACCTGGCCAGCCACCCATCACCACCCACCATGGCCAGCCACCCATCACCACACCTGGGCCAGCCTAACCATCACCACACCAGGGCCAGCCACCCATTCACCACACCTGGACCAGCCACCCATCACCACACCTGGCCAAGCCATCCCATCACCACCTAACACTCGAGGCCAGGCCACCCATCAACCACACCCTGGCCAGCCACCCCATCACCTACACCTGGCCCAGCCACCCATCTATCACCACACCATCGGCCAGGCCACCCATCACCACACCTGGCCAGCCACCCATCCACCACACTCTGGTCCAGCCACCCATCACCACACCTGACCAGCCACCATCACACACCTGGCCAGCCACCCATCACCACCACCTGGCCAGCCACCCATCACCACACCTGGCCAGCCACCCATCACCACACCTGGCCAGCCCCCCATACCACACCCTGGCCAGCCACCCATCACCACACCTGGCCAGCCACCATCACCACACCTGGCCAGCCACCATCACCACACCTGGCCAGCCACCCCACTCACCACACCAGGGCCAGCCCCCATCACCACACCTGGCCAGCCACCCATCACCACACCTGGCCAGCCACCCATCACCACACCTGCCAGCATCCATCACCCACCTGAGCCACACCATCACCACACCTGGCCAGCCACCCATCACCACACCTGGCCAGCCACCCTATCACCACACCTGGCCAGCCGACCCATCCACCTACACCTGGCCAGCCACCCATCACCACACCTGGCCAGCCACCCATCACCACACCTGGCCAGCCACCATCACCACACCTGGCCAGCCACCCATCACCACAGACCTGGCCAGCCACCCATCCCACACCTGGCCAGCCACCCATCACCACACCTGGCCAGCCACCCATCACCACACTGCCAGCCACCCACCACCACACCTGGCCAGCCACCCATCACCACACCTGGCCAGCCACCCATCACCAACACCTGGCCAGCCACCCATCCACCACACCTGGCAAGCCACCCATCACCACACCTGGCCAGCCACCCATCACCACACCTGGCCAGCCACCCATCACCACACCTGGCCAGCCACCCATCACCACACCTGGCCAGCCACCCATCACCACACCTGGCCAGCCACCCATCACCACACCTGGCCAGCCACCCATCACCACACCTGGCCAGCCACCCATCACCACACCTGGCCAGCCACCCATCACCACACCTGGCCAGCCACCCATCACCACACCTGGCCAGCCACCCATCACCACACCTGGCCAGCCACCCATCACCACACCTGGCCAGCCACCCATCACCACACCTGGCCAGCCACCCATCACCACACCTGGCCAGCCACCCATCACCACACCTGGCCAGCCACCCATCACCACACCTGGCCAGCCACCCATCACCACACCTGGCCAGCCACCCATCACCACACCTGGCCAGCCACCCATCACCACACCTGGCCAGCCACCCATCACCACACCTGGCCAGCCACCCATCACCACACCTGGCCAGGCCACCCATCACCACACCTGGCCAGCCACCCATCACCACACCTGGCCAGCCACCCATCACCACACCTGGCCAGCCACCCATGCACCACACCTGGCCAGCCACCCATCACCACACCTGGCCAGCCACCCATCACCACACCTGGCCAGCCACCCATCACCACACCTGGCCAGCCACCCATCACCACACCTGGCCAGCCACCCATCACCACACCTGGCCAGCCACCCATCACCACACCTGGCCAGCCTCCCATCACCACACCTGGCCAGCCACCCATCACCACACCTGGCCAGCCACCCATCACCACACCTGGCCAGCCACCCATCACCACACCTGGCCAGCCACCCATCACCACACCTGGCCAGCCACCCATCACCCACACCTGGCCAGCCACCCATCACCACACCTGGCCAGCCACACCCATCACCACACCTGGCCAGCCACCCATCACCACACCTGGCCAGCCACCCATCACCACACCTGGCCAGCCACCCATCACCACACCTGGCCAGCCACCCATCACCACACCTGGCCAGCCACCCATCACCACACCTGGCCAGCCACCCACCACCACACCTGGCCAGCCACCATCACCACACCTGGCCAGCCACCCATCACCACACCTGGCCAGCCACCCATCACCACACCTGGCCAGCCACCCATCACCACACCTGGCCAGCCACCCATCACCACACCGCGGCCAGCCACCCATCACCACACCTGGCCAGCCACCCATCACCACACCTGGCCAGCCACCCATCCACCACACCTGGCCAGCCACCATCACCACACCTGGCCAGCCACCCAGCACCACACCTGGCCAGCCACCCATCACAACACCTGACAGCCAGCCACCCATCACCACACCTGGCCAGCCACCCATCACCACACCTGGCCAGCCACCCATCACCACACCTGGCCAGCCACCCATCACCACACCTGCCAGCCACCCATCACCAACCTGGCCAGCCACCCACCACCACACCTGGCCAGCCACCCATCACCACACTGGCCAGCCACCCATCACCACACCTGGCCAGCCACCCATCACCACACCTTGCCAGCCACCCATCACCACACCTGGCCAGCCCCCCATCACCACACCTGGCCAGCCACCCATCACAACACCTGGCCAGCCACCCATCACCACACCTGGCCAGCCACCCATCACCACACCTGGCCAGCCACCCATCACCACACCTGGCCAGCCACCATCACCACACCTGGCCAGCCACCCATCACCACACTGGCCAGCCACCCATCACCACACCTGGCCAGCCACCCATCACCACACCTGGCCAGCCACCCATCACCACACCTGGCCAGCCACCCATCACCACACCTGGCCAGCCACCCATCACCACACCTGGCCAGCCACCCACCACCACACCTGGCCAGCCACCCACCACCACACCTGGCCAGCCACCCATCACCACACCTGGCCAGCCACCCATCACCACACCTGGCCAGGTATAATAACTCACAGTTCCTGATCATTCTCATGTTAACTATTGTTGAGAGAGTGCAACATTACTCCCTCCCACGTCCCCTTGTAACTTGCTCCCCCTCCCTCCCACAGTAATCTATACATACCTCCCTCCCACCAAGCACCCAGTCCTCCCTCCCACCAAGCACCCAGTCACCCCTCCCTCCCACCAAGCTCCCAGTCACCCCTCCCTCCCACTAAGCTCCCAGTCACCCCTCCCTCCCACCAAGCTCCCAGTCACCCCTCCCTCCCACTAAGCTCCCAGTCACCCCTCCCTCCCACCAAGCTTCCAGTCACCCCTCCCTCCCACTAAGCTCCCAGTCACCCCTCCCTCCCACTAAGCACCCAGTCACCCCTCCCTCCCACCAAGCTCCCAGTCACCCCTCCCTCCCACTAAGCTCCCAGTCACCCCTCCCTCCCACCAAGCTCCCAGTCACCCCTCCCTCCCACTAAGCTCCCAGTCACCCCTCCCTCCCACTAAGCACCCAGTCACCCCTCCCTCCCACCAAGCTCCCAGTCACCCCTCCCTCCCACTAAGCTCCCAGTCACCCCTCCCTCCCACCAAGCTCCCAGTCACCCCTCCCTCCCACCAAGCTCACAGTCACCCCTCCCTCCCACCAAGCACCCAGCCACCCCTCCCTCCCACCAAGCACCCAGTCACCCTTCCCTCCCACCAAGTTCCCAATCACCCCTCCCTCCCACCAAGCTCCCAGTCACCCCTCCCTCCCACTAAGTACCCAGTCACTCCTCCCTCCCACCAAGCACCCAGTCACCCCTCCCACCAAGCTCCCAGTCACCCCTCCCACCAAGCTCCCAGTCACCCCTCCCTCCCACTAAGTACCCAGTCACCCCTCCCTCCCACCAAGCACCCAGTCACCCCTCCCTCCCACCAAGCTCCCAGTCACCCCTCCCTCCCACTTAGTACCCAGTCACTTCTCCCTCCCACCAAGCACCCAGTCACCCCTCCCACCAAGCTCCCAGTCACCCCTCCCTCCCACTAAGTAACCAGTCACCCCTCCCTCCCACCAAGCACCCAGTCACCCCTCCCACCAAGCTCCCAGTCACCCCTCCCTCCCACTAAGTACCCAGTCACCCCTCCCTCCCACCAAGCACCCAGTCACCCCTCCCTCCCACCAAGCTCCCAGTCACCCCTCCCTCCCACCAAGCTCCCAGTCACCCCTCCCTCCCACCAAGCTCCCAGTCACCCCTCCCTCCACTAAGTACCCAGTCACCCCTCCCTCCCACCAAGCACCCAGTCACCCCTCCCTCCCACCAAGCTCCCAGTCACCCCTCCCTCCCACTAAGTACCCAGTCACCCCTCCCTCCCACCAAGCACCCAGTCACCCCTCCCTCCCACCAAGCTCCCAGTCACCCCTCCGTCCCACCAAGCTCCCAGTCACCCCTCCCTCCCACCAAGCTCCCAGTCACCTCTCCCTCCCACTAAGTACCCAGTCACCCCTCCCTCCCACTAAGCACCCAGTCACCCCTCCCTCCCACCAAGCACCCAGTCACCCCTCCCTCCCACCAAGCACCCAGTCCTCCCTCGCACCAAGCACCCAGTCACCCCTCCCTCCCACCAAGCACCCAGTCACCCCTCCCTCCCACCAAGCACCCAGTCACCCCTCCCTCCCACCACGCACCCAGTCCTCCCTCGCACCAAGCACCCAGTCACCCCTCCCTCCCACCAAGCACCCAGTCACCCCTCCCTCCCACCAAGCTCCCAGTCACCCCTCCCTCCCACCAAGCACCCAGTCACCCCTCCCTCCCACCAAGCACCCAGTCACCCCTCCCTCCCACCACGCACCCAGTCCTCCCTCGCACCAAGCACCCAGTCACCCCTCCCTCCCACCAAGCACCCAGTCACCCCTCCCTTCCACCAAGCTCCCAGTCACCCCTCCCTCCCACCAAGCACCCAGTCACCCCTCCCTCCCACCAAGCACCCAGTCCTCCCTCGCACCAAGCACCCAGTCACCCCTCCCTCCCACCAAGCACCCAGTCACCCCTCCCTCCCACCAAGCACCCAGTCACCCCTCCCTCCCACCACGCACCCAGTCCTCCCTCGCACCAAGCACCCAGTCACCCCTCCCTCCCACCAAGCACCCAGTCACCCCTCCCTCCCACCAAGCTCCCAGTCACCCCTCCCTCCCACCAAGCACCCCTCCCTCCCACCAAGCTCACAGTCCCCCCTTCCCCCACCAAGCTCCCAGTCACCCCTCCCTCCCACCAAGCACCCAGTCACCCCTCCCTCCCACGAAGTTCCCAGTCACCCCTCCCTCCCACCAAGTTCCCAGTCACCCCTCCCCCCCACCAAGCACCCAGTCACCCCTCCCTCCCACCAAGCTCCCAGTCACCCCTCCCTCCCACTTAGTACCCAGTCACTCCTCCCTCCGACCAAGCACCCAGTCACCCCTCCCACCAAGCTCCCAGTCACCCCTCCCTCCCACCAAGCTCCCAGTCACCCCTCCCTCCCACCAAGCACCCAGTCAACCCTCCCTCCCACCAAGCACCCAGTCACCCCTCCCTCCCACCAAGCACCCAGTCACCCCTCCTTCCCACCAAGCACCCAGTCACCCCTCCCTCCCTCCCACCAAGCACCCAGTCACCCCTCCCTCCCACCAAGCTCCCAGTCACCCCTCCCTCCCACTAAGTACCCAGTCACCCCTCCCTCCCATTAAGTACCCAGTCACCCCTCCCTCCCACCAAGCACCCAGTCACCCCTCCCTCCCACCAAGCACCCAGTCACCCCTCCCTCCCACCACGCACCCAGTCACCCCTCCCTCCCACCAAGCACCCAGTCACCCCTCCCTCCCACCAGCACCCAGTCACCCCTCCCTCCCACCAAGCACCCAGTCACCCCTCCCTCCCACCAAGCTCCCAGTCACCCCTCCCTCCCACCAAGCACCCCTCCCTCCCACCAAGCTCCCAGTCACCCCTCCCCCCCCCCCACCTAGCTCCCAGTCACCCCTCCCTCCCACCAAGCACCCCTCCCTCCCACCAAGCTCCCAGTCACCCCTCCCCCCCACCAAGCTCCCAGTCACCCCTCCCTCCCACCAAGCACCCAGTCACCCCTCCCTCCCACTAAGTTCCCAGTCACCCCTCCCTCCCACCAAGCTCCCAGTCACCCCTCCCTCCCACCAAGCACCCAGTCACCCCTCCCTCCCACCAAGCACCCAGTCACCCCTCCCTCCCACCAAGCACCCAGTCACCCCTCCCTCCCACCAAGCACCCAGTCACCCCTCCCTCCCACCAAGCACCCAGTCACCCCTCCCTCCCACCAAGCACCCAGTCACCCTTCCCTCCCACCAAGCTCCCAGTCACCCCTCCCTCCCACCAAGCTCCCAGTCACCCACCCTCCCACTAAGTACCCAGTCACCCCTCCCTCCCACTAAGTACCCAGTCACTCCTCCCTTCCACCAAGCACCCAGTCACCCCTCCCACCAAGCTCCCAGTCACCCCTCCCTCCTACTAAGTACCCAGTCACCCCTCCCTCCCACCAAGCACCCAGTCCACCCCTCCCTCCCACCAAGCACCTAGTCACCCCTCCCTCCCACCAAACACCCAGTCACCCCTCCCTCCCACCAAGCTCCCAGTCACCCCCTCCCTCCCACCAAGCACCCAGTCACCCCTCCCTCCCACCAAGCTCCCAGTCACCCCTCCCTCCCACCAAGCTCCCAGTCACCCCTCCCTCCCACCAAGCTCCCAGTCACCCCTCCCTCCCACCAAACTCCCAGTCACCCCTCCCTCCCACCAAGCTCCCAGTCACCCCTCCCTCCCACCAAGCTCCCAGTTAACCCTCCCTCCCACTAAGTACCCAGTCACCCCTCCCACTAAGTACCCAGTCACTCCTCCCTCCCACCAAGCACCCAGTCACCCCTCCCACCAAGCTCCCAGTCACCCCTCCCTCCCACTAAGTACCCAGTCACCCCTCCCCCCCACCAAGCACCCAGTCACCCCTCCCTCCCACCAAGCACCCAGTCACCCCTCCCTCCCACTAAGCACCCAGTCACCCTCCCTCCCACCAAGCACCCAGTCACCCCTCCCTCCCACCAAGCTCCCAGTCACCCCTCCCTCCCACTAAGTACCCAGTCACCCCTCCCCCCCACCAAGCACCCAGTCACCCCTCCCCCCACCAAGCACCCAGTCACCCCTCCCTCCCACCAAGCACCCAGTCACCCCTCCCTCCCACCAAGCACCCAGTCACCCCTCCCTCCCACCAAGCTCCCAGTCACCCCTCCCTCCCACTAAGTACCCAGTCACCCCTCCCTCCCACCAAGCACCCAGTCACCCCTCCCACCAAGCTCCCAGTCACCCCTCCCTCCCACCAAGCACCCAGTCACCCCTCCCTCCCACCAAGCTCCCAGTCACCCCTCCCTCCCACCAAGCACCCAGTCACCCCTCCCCCCCACCAAGCACCCAGTCACCCCTCCCTCCCACCAAGCACCCAGTCACCCCTCCCTCCCACCAAGCTCCCAGTCACCCCTCCCTCCCACCAAGCACCCAGTCACCCCTCCCCCCACCAAGCACCCAGTCACCCCTCCCTCCCACTAAGTACCCAGTCGCTCCTCCCTCCCACCAAACACCCAGTCACCCCTCCCACCAAGCTCCCAGTCACCCCTCCCTCCCACTAAGTACCCAGTCACCCCTCCCTCCCACCAAGCACCCAGTCACCCCTCCCCCCCACCAAGCACCCAGTCACCCCTCCCCCCCACCAAGCACCCAGTCACCCCTCCCCCCCACCAAGCACCCAGTCACCCCTTCCTCCCACCAAGCACCCAGTCCTCCCTCCCACCAAGCACCCAGTCACCCCTCCCTCCCACCAAGCTCCCAGTCACCCCTCCCTCCCACTAAGTACCCAGTCACCCCTCCCCCCCACCAAGCACCCAGTCACCCCTCCCCCCCACCAAGCACCCAGTCACCCCTCCCTCCCACCAAGCACCCAGTCACCCCTCCCTCCCACTAAGTACCCAGTCACCCCTCACTCCCACCAAGTCACCCCTCCCTTCCACTAAGTACCCAGTCACCCCTCCCACTAAGTACCCAGTCACTCCTCCCTCCCACCAAGCACCCAGTCACCCCTCCCACCAAGCTCCCAGTCACCCCTCCCTCCCACTAAGTACCCAGTCACCCCTCCCCCCCACCAAGCACCCAGTCACCCTTCCCTACCACCAAGTTCCCAGTCACCCCTCCCTCCCACCAAGCCCCAGTCACCCCTCCCTCCCACCAAGCACCCAGTCACCCCTCCCTCCCACTTAGTACCCAGTCACCCCTCCCTCCCACCAAGCACCCAGTCACCCCTCCCTCCCACTTAGTACCCAGTCACCCCTCCCTCCCACCAAGCACCCAGTCACCCCTCCCTTCCACTAAGTACCCAGTCACCCCTCCCACTAAGTACCCAGTCACTCCTCCCTCCCACCAAGCACCCAGTCACCCCTCCCACCAAGCTCCCAGTCACCCCTCCCTCCCACTAAGTACCCAGTCACCCCTCCCCCCCACCAAGCACCCAGTCACCCCTCCCTCCCACCAAGCTCCCAGTCACCTCTCCCTCCCACCAAGCACCCAGTCACCCCTCCCTCCCACCAAGCACCCAGTCACCCCTCCCTCCCACTTAGTACCCAGTCACCCCTCCCTCCCACCAAGCACCCAGTCACCCCTCCCTCCCACTTAGTACCCAGTCACCCCTCCCTCCCACCAAGCACCCAGTCACCCCTCCCTTCCACTAAGTACCCAGTCACCCCTCCCACTAAGTACCCAGTCACTCCTCCCTCCCACCAAGCACCCAGTCACCCCTCCCACCAAGCTCCCAGTCACCCCTCCCTCCCACTAAGTACCCAGTCACCCCTCCCCCCCACCAAGCACCCAGTCACCCCTCCCTCCCACCAAGCTTCCCAGTCACCTCTCCCTCCCACCAAGCACCCAGTCACCCCTCCCTCCCACCAAGCACCCAGTCACCCCTCCCTCCCACTTAGTACCCAGTCACCCCTCCCTCCCACCAAGCTCCCAGTCACCCCTCCCTTCCACTTAGTACCCAGTCACCCCTCCCTCCCACCAAGCACCCAGTCACCCCTCCCTCCCACTTAGTACCCAGTCACCCCTCCCTCCCACCAAGCACCCAGTCACCCCTCCCTCCCACTTAGTACCCAGTCACCCCTCCCTCCCACCAAGCACCCAGTCACCCCTCCCTCCCACTTAGTACCCAGTCACCCCTCCCTCCCACCAAGCACCCAGTCACCCCTCCCTCCCACTTAGTACCCAGTCACCCCTCCCTCCCACCAAGCTCCCAGTCACCCCTCCCTCCCACCAAGCTCCCAGTCACCCCTCCCTCCCACCAAGCTCCCAGTCACCCCTCCCTCCCACCAAGCTCCCAGTCACCCCTCCCTCCCACCAAGCTCCCAGTCACCCCTCCCTCCCACCAAGCACCCAGTCACCCCTCCCACCAAGCACCCAGTCACCCCTCCCTCCCAGCCATCAATACCTCCCAGATCCACCTCTGCTTCCCCCAGAGGTGGAGTGTGACGGAGGAAACACCTTCCCCCCCCCCCCACAATGCCCACACAGTGTAGTAGGGGAAGTTACGCCAGACCCCGACTGTTTTGCTTTTTTTCAGCGGTCGCGTTGTGACCCTGGACAGACTAATGGTCGATGACGTCAGTCAATCTTCATTGTCCATGAATTAGTCCGTGTTTTTGTTATGGTATATTGATTCCCATTTTCAGTACTTATGTCAAGGGGATTAAACGATCGCCTTCCATCATACTCAAATTGGAAACAGTCTCAGAAACAAATAACAGTCTCCGTGGTGTAGTGGTAAGACACTCGCCTGGCGTTCCGCGAGCGCTATGTCATGGGTTCGTATCCTGGCCGGGGAGGATTTACTGGGTGCAATTCCTTAACTGTAGCCTCTGTTTAACGCAACAGTAAAATGTGTACTTGGATGAAAAAACGATTCTTCGCGGCGGGGATCGTATTCCAGGGACCATAGGATTAAGGACCTGCCCGAAACGCTACGCGTACTAGTGGCTCTACAAGAATGTAACAACTCTTGTATATATCTCCTCAAAAAAAAAAAAAAAAAAAATTTCGTTAGACTCGTGGTTCACCCTTGACGCCAAGCGGACGTCTGGACGCCTCTTCCGCCTGGGTGCCGCTTCATCACGTCTTGTTTTCGCGTTTTGGCTTTGCTACTGCCGTTTGGCATCCCTTTTCAGCGGTCCGATTGTACGACGCCTGGCGCACATATCACCTTTGGTCACGGGATTGTTGATAGACTTTTTTTTTTACATGTACTGGCTGGTTCTCCCAGCGGGGTGACGGTGTTCGGGGGCCGGCTTGGCCGAGGGGGGCCGGGGGTTGGTGGGTCTTTTTTTTTTTTTTTATTTATTATTATTTTCTACCACAGACGTGGCCACACACTTACAATGCTAACCAGCATATATACATTTTCTTCTGTCCTCCATGGACAGGGTTAGAGATGTGTTAAACATAGAGTTCAAGGGTTTATTGAACACTCAACCACAGAAGGTGATTCGGTGCTTTTAAAATGCTAAGCTAACCTACATACGTAAATACATAGATACACAGATTTACGTATGCCCTACATAAAGTGTTAGATGTGTCTTTTACATAGTGTCATTAATGTACATTCACAAAGGTGAAATGTAATTCTGATCAGCTTCCATATATACTTTATACACACACATATACATACACACACACATATACATACATATACATATATACATACATATACACACACACACATGCATTCACATACATTTGTTTCTTTTACTCTGACAGGGTGAGATAGGTGATAGAGAAACTAGTGTGCAATTAAGCACTTAATCACTGAAGGTGATGAAGGTGCTTTTACAAGCTCAGGTTATATAGTTACATCATATATATACATTGTATAATTAATACATTACACGGTCAATCTTGGGTACAAGTCCAATATATCATCAAGTGTTCCAGTACTCATATAGTAATTGAGTAATTAAGGTATGCACAGTTCAGCATACCTTAGCCCAGGAGGGCGAAAGTCAGTCAATATGGGACATTCTACAATATAATGTTCAAGAGAGTGCATGTTTTCTCTTTCACAAAGTTGACACATTGTGTACTCGACATTTGGGTTTTGAGAAAGCTGCCAGATACGTCTATATCCCAGGCGTATTCTGGCCACTATAACATCACATTGCCGGGTTCTTGTTCTATTAGTCCCATATGTGAATGCCTCCTCACGATATCTATCATAATATTTAATGCTACAACTTTCAGGTCTTTGTGAATTTGTTAGGTCGGTGAGATTTTCATTAGATATTTGTTTAAGTATTCTCTTTGTCACTGCTAATGAAACACCCATATCAATTTCTACCACTGGTTTTCTGCAGGCTGTCTTTGCAAGCATATCAACAGTGTCATGCCTTGAGATGCCTGCTGGTGGGCTCCTGGTGTACCCTCGTTCCTGGTGGGTGGCTGGCTTCTGCTCTGCTGAAGAACACTGGATGACTTTTGCATCTTGGTTGGGGGCAGAGTTTTTGGTTTAGCTACCCGGTGTTCTCTCTGTGGGGCGGGGCCGGTGCTTGTCACCCTGAGGGACCCCTGGGACTCCCCGATCATCTGCCTCTCTGTGCGTTTATTTGCCGTATGGCATATTAGTTTCTAGTGATTGGCGTCACTCGTTTCGCGTTTTGGCTTGGCGTTTCATCTTTCCTGGCTTCGCGATTCACCCTTAACTGGTACGCCGGGGCGCATCTGATCCCACGATCGTCGTCGTCCCTAAATCAACAACAACAACATCAAATTTCGTTGCCTGGGAGACCCTAGACTGGCGTCGCTAGTGGTCAATGACGTCATCAGCAAGTCAGTCTTCCCATAATAACGCCATTTTCTGTTATCGCGTATTTAAACACATTTTCATATTGTCATGTTAGTTGTCACGCTGTTGTCACGCGGTTGTCACGCTGTTGTCACACTGTCAACACCAACACGTGCACCATTACCCCCCCCCCCACACTGTCAACGCCAACACGTGCACCATTACCCCCCCAACACTGTCAACACCAACACGTGCACCATTACCCCCCACACTGTCAACACCAACACGTGCACCATTACCCCCCCCCACACTGTCAACACCAACACGTGCACCATTACCCCCCCCCACACTGTCAACACCAACACGTGCACCATTACCCCCCCCCCACACTGTCAACACCAACACGTGCACCATTACCCCCCCCCCACACTGTCAACACCAACACGTGCACCATTACCCCCCCCCACACTGTCAACACCAACACGTACACCATTACCCCCCCCCCACACTGTCAACACCAACACGTACACCATTAACCCCCCCCCCCCCACACTGTCAACACGTGCACCATTACCCCCCCCCCAACACTGTCAACACCAACACGTACACCATTACCCCCCCCCCCCACTGTCAACACCAACACGTGCACTATTACCTCCCCAGACTGTCAACACCAACACGTGCACCATTACCCCTCCCCCACACTGTCAACACCAACACGTGCACCATTATCCCCCCCACACTGTCAACACCAACACGTGCACCATTACCCCAAACACACTGTCAACACCAACACGTGCACCATTACCCCCCTCCACACTGTCAACACCAACACGTGCACCATTACCCCCCCCCACACTGTCAACACCAACACGTGCACCATTACCCCCCTCCACACTGTCAACACCAACACGTGCACCATTACCCCCCTCCACACTGTCAACACCAACACGTGCACCATTACCCCCCCACTGTCAACGCCAACATGTGCACCATTTCCCCCCACTGTAACACCGCTCTATTGTAACACCACCCTAAAATGTACCACTATAATGGAACACCACTATAATGGAACACTAAACTATCCTGAGTAACACTTCCCCATTGGTTGCACTTGGTAACACTTATGGGCTGACATATGATGGTTACACCGGGACTACAAAGTACACTGCCAACAAGGAAATGCTAACACAGGATGAAATACGCTGCCACCATCTGCCTTTGACCATTGAAACTATATCAAGCAACGAGGCAAGAAACATTGCTTGACTTGGAGAGTTCTTTCTATGACTGTCATAAATTATGTAAACGGTTGTCAGCCACTATATCCAAAAGGCTAAGAGGATTCAACAATTGACACAGACGGGAAATTTAACGAGTTTATTGAGACCAAAATTATGTCAATCACCACTTATAAATGCTACGCTAACACTGGCAAAAAGTTAAGAAATTTGGACATGGAACAAAAACTCAGAGATCACACACATTACCTTAAGCTATCTGTCTCTCCCTGGCTGAGATGTTCTTCACAGCCCCGCTCTCGATCCCGGTGTACCGCACTCTCCTCTCCTATGTTCCTACAGGCCCTCTATATACAACCCCCCACAGGGGGGAGGGGGAGATCTGCTGTTGCTACCCACCAAAAGTGTACAAACACTCAAGAAATATTTCAAAAAGCTTGTTTGACATTCACCATACACAATTCAAGAGAGGAGTTATTAATTACGTGTGTGGCTGACCTCTGACCTGGCCAAAAGGGGGAGATCCAGGGATGTTTACACATAAGAATCTGGAGTCTAATTTCCTTGCATGAAATATTACATACTTGAAACTATGCTGACTAAGACTAACCCAGGAATTTTTAATCAATATACAAGATAAACCGGAGGTCATCTGGGCTGACCTCTTGGAGAAGGCTTCCCTGGGTGTGAACTCTGAGGGGGGGGAGGTCCTGGGTGTTACACCACACTGTCAACACCAACACGTGCACCATTACCCCCCTCCACACTGTCAACACCAACACGTGCACCATTACCCCCCTCCACACTGTCAACACCAACACGTGCACCATTACCCCCCTCCACACTGTCAACACCAACACGTGCACCATTACCCCCCCCCACTGTCAACGCCAACATGTGCACCATTTCCCCCCACACTGTCAACACCAACACGTGCACCATTACCCCCCCCCCACACTGTCAACACCAACACGTGCACCATTACCCCCCCCCCACACTGTCAACACCAACACGTGCACCATTACCCCCACACTGTCAACACGTGCACCATAACCCCCCCCCCACACTGTCAACATCAACACGTGCACCATTACCCCCCCACACTGACAACACGTGCACCATAACCCCCCCCACACTGTCAACACCAACACGTGCACCATTACCCCCCACACTGTCAACACCAACACGTGCACCATTACCCCCACACACTGTCAACACCAACACGTGCACCATTACCCCCCCACACTGTCAACACGTGCACCATTACCCCCCACACTCTGTCAACACCAACACGTGCACCATTACCCCCCCCCCACACTGTCAACACCAACACGTGCACCATTATCCCCTCCACACTGTCAACACGTGCACCATTACTCCCCCCCCCACTGTCAACACCAACACGTGCACCATTACCCCCCCCCCACACTGTCAACACGTGCACCATTACCCCCCACACTGTCAACACCAACACGTGCACCATTACCCTCCCCCCACACTGTCAACACCAACACGTGCACCATTACCCCCCCCACACTGTCAACACCAACACGTGCACCATTACCCTCCCCCCACACTGTCAACACCAACACATGCACCATTACCCCCCCCACCACACTGTCAACACCAACACGTGCACCATTATCCCCCACTGTCAACACCAACACGTGCACCATTACCCCCCGCACACTGTCAACACCAACACGTGCACCATTACCCCCCCCCACACTGTCAACACCAACACGTGCACTATTACCCCCCCCACACTGTCAACACGTGCACCATTACCCCCCACACTGTCAACACGTGCACCATTACCCCCCCATCCCCCACACTGTCAACACCAACACGTGCACCATTACCCCCCCACCCCCCCACACTGTCAACACCAACACGTGCACCATTACCCCCCCACATTGTCAACACCAACACGTGCACCATTACCCCCCCACACTGTCAACACCAACACGTGCACCATTACCCCCCCACACTGTCAACACCAACACGTGCACCATTACCCCCCCCCACACACTGTCAACACCAACACGTGCACCATTACCCCCCCCCCACTGTCAACACCAACACGTGCACTATTACCCCCCCCCACACTGTCAACACCAACACGTGCACCATTACTTCCCCCACACTGTCAACACCAACACGTGCACTATTACCCCCCCCCCCACTCTGTCAACACCAACACGTGCACCATTACCCCCCCCCACACTGTCAACACCAACACGTGCACCATTACCCCCCCCCACACTGTCAACACCAACACGTGCACCATTACCCCCCCCCCCACACTGTCAACACCAACACGTGCACCATTACCCCCCCCCACTGTCAACACCAACACGTGCACTATTACCCCCCCACACACTGTCAACACCAACACGTGTACAATTACCCCCCCCCCACACTGTCAACACCAACACGTGCACCATTAACCCCCCCACACACTGTCAACACCAACACGTGCACCATTAACCCCCCCATCCTGTTAACACTGTCAACACCAACACGTGCACCATTACCCCCCCCTATTAACACTGTCAACACCAACACGTGCACCATTACCCCTCCACCACACTGTCAACACGTGCACCATTACCCCCCACACTGTGAACACCAACACGTGCACCATTACCCCCCCCACACTGTCAACACCAACACGTGCACCATTACCCCTCCACCACACTGTCAACACGTGCACCATTACCCCCCCACACTGTCAACTCCAACACGTGCACCATTACCCCCCCCCCCACACTGTCAACACCAACACGTGCACCATTAACCCCCCATCCTATTAACACTGTCAACACCAACACGTGCACCATTACCCCCCCCCCCCCCATTAACACTGTCAACACCAACACGTGCACCATTACCCCCCCCCCCATTAACACTGTCAACACCAACACGTGCACCATTACCCCCCCCCCCACACACACACTGTCAACACCAACACGTGTTCACGTGACTCACGCGCTTCACTATCTCATTACTGTTTAGGGAATAATTAATGAATGGGCTTGTTGATAAGTGTACTCGTGACGAGTGAATGAATCAGCTGATTGTTGTACTCTCGGGAGGAGTCAATGGGTGAACTGATCGGCGAATCTTGTAGTGAATGATGAATGGGTTGTGGGATGTGAAGGAGATGAATGAACGGACCGTTAATGAACCAGCTGATCATTGTAAACACGACGTAGCGCGCTACCACAACAAGCGGTGTAGTGCGGCGGCGTGTGTGTGTGTGTGTGTGTGGGGGGGGGGGGGGTGATGGTCAAGGTCACGGGCGTGCGTGGCCGCCACGATCAATAGTAGGGCGCAGGCGGCACCTCCCGCCCCGTGTCCTTACGCTCCGGGTCCCCCTTCCCCCTTCCCCCGCGCCGTGTTTCCCCTGACCCGTGTACTCACCTAGTTGTGCTTGCGGGGGTTGAGCTCTGGCTCTTTGGTCCCGCCTCTCAACCGTCAATCAACAGGTGTACAGGTTCCTGAGCCTATTGGGCTCTATCATATCTACATTTTAATCTGTGTATGGAGTCTCCACCACATCACTGCCTAATACATTCCATCTGTTAACTACTCTGACACTTGGAAAAGTTCTTTCTTACGTCACAGTGGTGTGGGTGGCTGAGTGGTGTGGGTGGCTGAGTGGTGTGGGTGGCTGAGTGGTGTGGGTGGTGTGGGTGGCTGAGTGGTGTGGGTGGCTGAGTGGTGTGGGTGGTGTGGGTGGCTGAGTGGTGTGGGTGGCTGAGTGGTGTGGGTGGCTGAGTGGTGTGGTGGCTGAGTGGTGTGGGTGGCTGAGTGGTGTGGGTGGCTGAGTGGTGTGGGTGGCTGAGTGGTGTGGGTGGTGTGGGTGGGTGAGTGGTGTGGGTGGCTGAGGGGTGTGGGTGGCTGAGTGGTGTGGGTGGCTGAGTGGTGTGGGTGGCTGAGTGGTGTGGGTGGTGTGGGTGGCTGAGTGGTGTGGGTGGCTGAGTGGTGTGGGTGGTGTGGGTGGCTAAGTGGTGTGGGTGGCTGAGGGGTGTGGGTGGCTGAGTGGTGTGGGTGGCTGAGTGGTGTGGGCGGCTGAGGTCATCTCCGGAGTTTGCAGGATGTGGGAGAAGACCTGTTGTTGACAAGCCCCGCACCGTGGGAGGAGGGAGGGAGGGGGAGGGGGTGCTGGGGTATGGGGGTCAACACTGTAGGAGGAGAGCAAATAAATGAGGTGGAGGTTATTATAACCCCCGTCACGCTCCCTGGGCTCCACCTCACGCTCCCTGGGCTCCACCTCACGCACCACAAGGTACCTACTCTCAGGGGGGGAGGTACCTCACGCACCACAAGGTACCAAGAACCTTGGTACACAAGAAGCCAGTATGAGGTTATGTGAAGCACACCAATAAACAACATGAATGTTGAAGATCCAAACAGCTTCTTTATGAATGACATTCAAGCTGCAGATAATGTAACAGATATTAACACAAACTCTTATGACTTTAAAAGAGAAATTGACAATATACCCATGCACTCAGCTCCTGGGCCTGACTCGTGGAATTCAATATTCATAAAGAAATGTAAAGTACCAGTAGCGCGAGCGCTCAGCGTAATATGGAGAAAGAGCCAGGATACAGGGGAGATACCAGCAGCACTTAAATCAGCAGATATAGCTCCTCTGCACAAGGGGGTGGTGGGGGGAGGTAATAAAGCCTTGGCAAAAAATTATAGACCAGTTGCACTAACCTCACACAGAATAAAAGTTTTTGAAAGAATGATAAGAATCAAATTTCTTGATTTATGGAAAATAATGAGCTACACAACCCAGGACAACCTGGATTTAGAGCGGGAAGATCCTGTCTGTCACAGTTACTCAACCACTATGACAAAATCACAGAAGCTTTAAAGGAAAAGCAAAATGCAGATGTTGTATACACAGACTTTGCAAAGGCATTTGACACACGTACCGTGGAGTGATAGCTCACAAAATGAGGTCAATGGGAATAACTGGTAAAGTAGGACGATGGATACTCAATTTCTGGTCGAACAGAACACAGAGAGTAACAGTCAATCAAATAAAATCGAGTCCAAGCGCAGTTAAAAGCTCTGTACCTCAAGGTACAGTCCTTGCACCACTGCTGTTCCTTATTCTCATATCAGATATAGATTCAAATACAAGTCACAGCTTCGTATCATCCTTTGCAGATGACAGAAAAATCAGCATGAAAATTATCTCTGCTGAAGACATTGAAAAACTACAAGCAAATACTAATAAAGTTTTCGACTGGGCAGCAGAAAATAACATGATGTTTAACAGTGATAAATTCCAGTAAAAGTACCTAGGAACAATAAAAATGAGAACCTTAAATATGATTCAGGGTACAAAACAGTCAAATCTACCATAGTAGGAAAGCTGCATGCAAAGGATTTGGGAATAATGATGTCTGGCGACCTAACGTTTAGGGAGCATAACCAAGCAAGTATAGCGTCAGCCAGAAAAATGATAGGATGGATTACGAGAACTTTCAAATCCAGGGATCCCATCACAATGGTTGTACTCTTCAAGTCACTTGTGTTGTCCCGTCTTGAGTACTGCTCAGTACTCACTTCCCCCTTCAGAGCAGGAGAGATTGCTGAAATAAAAGGAATTCAGAGAATATATATATGGACGCGATAAAGCACCTAAATTATTGGGATCGTCTCAAAGCCCTCCAAATGTACTCACTAGAAAGGAGACGAAAGAGATATAAAATAATATACACGTGGAAAATACTGGAGGGACAGGTCCCAAATCTACACAGTAAAATAACAACGTACTGGAGTGAACGATATGGAAGAAAATGCAGAATAGAACCAGTGAAGAGCAGAGGTGCCATAGGCACAATCAGAGAACACTGTATAAACATCAGAGGTCCACGGTTGTTCAACATCCTCCCAGCGAGAATAAGATATATAGAGGGAACAACCGAGGACATCTTCAAGAGAAAACTAGATTGTTTTCTTCAAGAAGTGCCAGACCAACCGGGCTATGTTAGACAAGGTACGGGGTCCATGCTGGGGCCGCATACTCCAGGATTGGTTGTACATATGTGGTATACAAGGTTCTAAATGATTCCTTGCACAGGTTCCTGAAGGCAGCTCTAATGTTAGTCAGCCTTGTATACGCCGCCGATGTTATTCTTTTTATGTGGGCTTCAGGAGACAGGTTTGGTGTGATATCAACTCCTAGATCTTTCTCTCTGTCCGTTTCATGAAGACTTCATCTCCCATTCGGTATCCTGTGTCTGGTCTCCTGTTTCATTATCTCACATTTACTTGGGTTGAACTTTAGTAGCCATATGTTGGACCATTCATTCAGTCTGTCTAGGTCATCTTGTAGCCTCATACATTCTTCCTCCGTCTTAATCCTCCTCATAATTTTTGTATCATCAGCAAACAATGAGAGGAACGATTCTATACCCTCTGGGAGATCATTTACATATATCAGAAACAGTATAGGTCCAAGAACTGAAACCTGCGGGACTCCACTGGTGACGCCTCACCACTCTGAGACCTCACCCCTCACAGTGACTCTCTGTCTTCTGTTGCTTAGGTACTCTTTGTCTATTGGAGTACCTTCCCTTTCACTCCTGCCTGCATCTCCAGCTTGTGCACTAGTCTCTTGTGTAGTACTGTGTCAAAGGCTTTTGGCAATCCAAAAATAGGCAGTCTGCCCACCCCTGTCTCTCTTGCCTGATTTTTGTTGCCTAGTCGTAGAATTCAATTAACGTCCACTAGACTGTGCGACACAGTGGTTGCAAGGATCAGGTTGGGTTACCGTTACCTGTGGCAGGTGGCTGCAGGTGACGGGTCTCCCAATCCTGAGCACTCCAGTTGCAAACTCTGTGAGCAGGAACTACGGCATGATCTCCCGCACTACATCACTGAATGCCCAGTTATTAGACCTTTCAGACCAGTTGGCATGAGGTACCTGGAGCTTTGCAATTACTTTATTCACTCTCGTATTCTTGAAGATATCCTCACAGTATACCCAAAATTTGCCAGTGCAGGCTATTAAACACATGGCTCTGTATGACTAACCATCCTGCGAGATGGGGACTTGTATTACCACTGCTACCTTATTCAATCTTGTGGTGTTGATATCCTCAAAATGCATCCAGAGTCTGCCAGTGCAGACCGCTTTTCACATGCCTCTGTATGACTAACCATCCTGTGTGATGGGGATTTTTTAGCATCACCTAGTTAGCTTTTTTGACACACTATACTCCACTTCATATAGTCTAGGGTAGCTGCACTAATGCAGATGTACCTAATATGTTAATAAAAAAAAAAAAGAATTCAATTAATCCAGTGAGGCATGATTTGCAATCCATTGGTGGTGTGGGTGGCTGAGTGGTGCGGGTGGCTGAGTGGTGTGGGTGGGTAAGTGGTGTAGGTGGGTGAGTGGTGTGGGTGGCTGAGTGGTGTGGGTGGCTGAGTGGCGTGGGAGGCTGAGTGGTGTGGGTGGGTGAGTGGTGTGGGTGGCTGAGTGGTGTGGGTGGCTGAGTGGTGTGGGTGGCTGAGTGGTGTGGGTGCTGAGTGGTGTGGGTGGCTGAGTGGTGCGGGTGGGTGAGTGGTGTGGGTGGCTGACTGGTGCGGGTGGCTGAGTGGTGCGGGTGGCTGAGTGGTGTGGGTGGCTAAGTGGTGTGGGTGGCTGAGTGGTGTGGGTGGCTGAGTGGTGTGGGTGGCTGAGTGGTGTGGGTGGCTGAGTGGTGTGGGTGGCTGAGTGGTGTGGGTGACTGAGTGGTGTGGGTGGCTGAATGGTGTGGGTGGCTGAGTGGTGTGAGTGGCTAAGTGGTGTGGGTGGCTGAGTGGTGTGGGTGGCTGAGTGGTGTGGGTGGCTGAGTGGTGTGGGTGGCTGAGTGGTGTGGGTGGCTGAGTGGTGTGGGTGGCTGAGTGGTGTGGGTGGCGGAGTGGTGTGGGTGGCTGAGTGGTGTGGGTGGCTGAGTGGTGTGGGTGGCTGAGCGGTGTGAGTGGTGTGGATGGCTGAGTGGTGTGGGTGGGTGAGTGGTGTGGGTAGTGTGGGTGGCTGAGGGGTGTGGGTGGCTGAGTGGTGTGGGTGGCTGAGTGGTGCGGGTGGGTGAGTGGTGTGGGTGGCTGACTGGTGCGGGTGGCTGAGTGGTGCGGGTGGCTGAGTGGTGTGGGTGGCTAAGTGGTGTGGGTGGCTGAGTGGTGTGGGTGGTTGAGTGGTGTGGGTGGCTGAGTGGTGTGGGTGGCTAAGTGGTGTGGGTGGCTGAGTGGTGTGGGTGGCTGAGTGGTGTGGGTGGCTGAGTGGTGTGGGTGGCTGAGTGGTGTGGGTGGCTGAATGGTGTGGGTGGCTGAGTGGTGTGAGTGGCTAAGTGGTGTGGGTGGCTGAGTGGTGTGGGTGGCTGAGTGGTGTGGGTGGCTGAGTGGTGTGGGTGGCTGAGTGGTGTGGGTGGCTGAGTGGTGTGGGTGGCTGAGTGGTGTGGGTGGCGGAGTGGTGTGGGTGGCTGAGTGGTGTGGGTGGCTGAGTGGTGTGGGTGGCTGAGCGGTGTGAGTGGTGTGGATGGCTGAGTGGTGTGGGTGGGTGAGTGGTGTGGGTTGTGTGGGTGGCTGAGGGGTGTGGGTGGCTGAGTGGTGTGGGTGGCTGAGTGGTGCGGGTGGGTGAGTGGTGTGGGTGGCTGACTGGTGCGGGTGGCTGAGTGGTGCGGGTGGCTGAGTGGTGTGGGTGGCTAAGTGGTGTGGGTGGCTGAGTGGTGTGGATGGTTGAGTGGTGTGGGTGGCTGAGTGGTGTGGGTGGCTAAGTGGTGTGGGTGGCTGAGTGGTGTGGGTGGCTGAGTGGTGTGGGTGGCTGAGTGGTGTGGGTGGCTGAGTGGTGTGGGTGGCTGAGTGGTGTGGCTGACTGAGTGGTGCGGGTGGCTGAGTGGTGTGAGTGGCTAAGTGGTGTGGGTGGCTGAGTGGTGTGGGTGGCTGAGTGGTGTGGGTGGCTGAGTGGTGTGGGTGGCTGAGTGGTGTGGGTGGCTGAGTGGTGTGGGTGGCTGAGTGGTGTGGGTGGCGGAGTGGTGTGGGTGGCTGAGTGGTGTGGGTGGCTGAGTGGTGTGGGTGGCTGAGCGGTGTGGGTGGTGTGGATGGCTGAGTGGTGTGGGTGGGTGAGTGGTGTGGGTAGTGTGGGTGGCTGAGGGGTGTGGGTGGCTGAGTGGTGTGGGTGGCTGAGTGGTGTGGGTGGCTGAGTGGTGCGGGTGGCTGAGTGGTGTGGATGGCTGAGTGGTGTGGGTGGGTGAGTGGTGTGGGTGGCTGAGTGGTGCGGGTGGCTGAGTGGTGTGGGTGGTGCGGGTGGCTGAGTGGTGTGGGTGGCTGAGTGGTGTGGGTGGCTGAGTGGTGTGGGTGGCTGAGTGGTGTGGGTGGCGGAGTGGTGTGGGTGGCTGAGTGGTGTGGGTGGCTGAGTGGTGTGGGTGGCTGAGCGGTGTGGGTGGTGTGGATGGCTGAGTGGTGTGGGTGGGTGAGTGGTGTGGGTAGTGTGGGTGGCTGAGGGGTGTGGGTGACTGAGTGGTGTGGGTGGCTGAGTGGTGTGGGTGGCTGAGTGGTGTGGGTGGCTGAGTGGTGTGGGTGGCTGAGTGGTGCGGGTGGCTGAGTGGTGTGGGTGGTGTGGATGGCTGAGTGGTGTGGGTGGGTGAGTGGTGTGGGTGGCTGAGTGGTGCGGGTGGCTGAGTGGTGTGGGTGGTGCGGGTGGCTGAGTGGTGTGGGTGGCTGAGTGGTGCGGGTGGCTGAGTGGTGTGGGTAGCTGAGTGCTGTGGGTGGCTGAGTGGTGTGGGTGGCTGAGTGGTGTGGGTGGCTGAGTGGTGCGGGTGGCTGAGTGGTGCGGGTGGCTGAGTGGTGTGGATGGCTGAGTGGTGTGGGTGGGTGAGTGGTGTGGGTGGCTGAGTGGTGCGGGTGGCTGAGTGGTGTGGGTGGTGCGGGTGGCTGAGTGGTGTGGGTGGCTGAGTGGTGTGGGTGGCTGAGTGGTGTGGGTGGCTGAGTGGTGTGGGTGGCGGAGTGGTGTGGGTGGCTGAGTGGTGTGGGTGGCTGAGTGGTGTGGGTGGCTGAGCGGTGTGGGTGGTGTGGATGGCTGAGTGGTGTGGGTGGGTGAGTGGTGTGGGTAGTGTGGATGGCTGAGGGGTGTGGGTGACTGAGTGGTGTGGGTGGCTGAGTGGTGTGGGTGGCTGAGTGGTGTGGGTGGCTGAGTGGTGTGGGTGGCTGAGTGGTGCGGGTGGCTGAGTGGTGTGGGTGGTGTGGATGGCTGAGTGGTGTGGGTGGGTGAGTGGTGTGGGTGGCTGAGTGGTGCGGGTGGCTGAGTGGTGTGGGTGGTGCGGGTGGCTGAGTGGTGTGGGTGGCTGAGTGGTGCGGGTGGCTGAGTGGTGTGGGTAGCTGAGTGGTGTGGGTGGCTGAGTGGTGTGGGTGGCTGAGTGGTGCGGGTGGCTGAGTGGTGCGGGTGGCTGAGTGGTGCGGGTGGCTGAGTGGTGTGGGTGGCTGAGTGGTGTGGGTGGCTGAGTGGTGTGGGTGGCTGAGTGGTGTGGGTGGCTGAGTGATGTGGGTGGCTGAGAGGTGTGGGTGGCTGAGTGGTGTGGGTGGCTGAGTGGTGTGGGTGGCTGAGTGGTGTGGGTGGCTGAGTGGTGTGGGTGGCTTATTGGTGTGGGTGGCTGATTGGTGTGGGTGGCTTAGTGGTATGGGTGGCTGAGTGGTGTGGGTGGCTGAGTGGTGTGGGTGGTGTGGGTGGCTGAGTGGTGTGGGTGGTGTGGGTGGCTGAGTGGTGTGGGTGGTGTGGGTGGCTGAGTGGTGTGGGCGGCTGAGTGATGTGGGTGGCTGAGTGGTGTGGGTGGCTGAGTGGTGTGGGTGGCTGAGTGGTGTGGGTGGTGTGGGTGGCTGAGTGGTGTGGGTGGCTGAGTGGTGTGGGTGGCTGAGTGGTGTGGGTGGCTGAGTGGTGTGGGTGGCTGAGTGATGTGGGTGGCTGAGAGGTGTGGGTGGCTGAGTGGTGTGGGTGGCTGAGTGGTGTGGGTGGCTGAGTGGTGTGGGTGGCTGAGTGGTGTGGGTGGCTGATTGGTGTGGGTGGCTGATTGGTGTGGGTGGCTTAGTGGTATGGGTGGCTGAGTTGTGTGGGTGGCTGAGTGGTGTGGGTGGCTGAGTGGTGTGGGTAGTGTGGGTGGCTGAGTGGTGTGGGCGGCTGAGTGATGTGGGTGGCTGAGTGGTGTGGGTGGCTGAGTGGTGTGGGTGGCTGAGTGGTGTGGGTGGTGTGGGTGGCTGAGTGGTGTGGGTGGCTGAGTGATGTGGGTGGCTGACTGGTGTGGGTGGCTGAGTGGTGTGGGTGGCTGAGTGGTGTGGGTGGCTGAGTGGTGTGGGTGGCGGAGTGGTGTGGGTGGCTGAGTGGTGAGGGTGGCTGAGTGGTGTGGGTGGCTGAGCGGTGTGGGTGGTGTGGATGGCTGAGTGGTGTGGGTGGGTGAGTGGTGTGGGTGGGTGAGTGGTGTGGGTAGTGTGGGTGGCTGAGGGGTGTGGGTGGCTGAGTGGTGTGGGTGGCTGAGTGGTGTGGGTGGGTAAGTGGTGTGGGTGGATGAGTGATGTGGGTGGCTGAGTGGTGTGGGTGGGTGAGTGGTGTGGGTGGCTGAGTGGTGTGGGTGGTGTGTTTGGATGAGTGGTGTGGGTGGCTGAGTGGTGTGGGTGGCTGAGTGGTGTGGGTGGGTGAGTGGTGTGGGTGGCTGAGGGGTGTGGGTGGCTGAGTGGTGTGGGTGGTGTGGGTGGCTGAGTGGTGTGGGTGGCTGAGTGGTGTGGGTGGTGTGGGTGGCTAAGTGGTGTGGGTGGCTGAGGGGTGTGGGTGGCTGAGTGGTGTGGGTGGCTGAGTGGTGTGGGCGGCTGAGGTCATCTCCGGAGTTTGCAGGATGTGGGAGAAGACCTGTTGTTGACAAGCCCCGCACCGTGGGAGGAGGGAGGGAGGGGGAGGGGGTGCTGGGGTATGGGGGTCAACACTGTAGGAGGAGAGCAAATAAATGAGGTGGAGGTTATTATAACCCCCGTCACGCTCCCTGGGCTCCACCTCACGCTCCCTGGGCTCCACCTCACGCTCCCTGGGCTCCACCTCACGCACCACAAGGTACCTGCTCTCAGGGGGGGGGGGAGGTACCTCACGCACCACAAGGTACCAAGAACCTTGGTACACAAGAAGCCAGTATGAGGTTATGTGAAGCACACCAATAAACAACATGAATGTTGAAGATCCAGACAGCTTCTTTATGAATGATATTCAAGCTGCAGATAATGTAACAGATATTAACACAAACTCTTAAGACTTTAAAAGAGAAATTGACAACAAGCCCATGCACTCAGCTCCTGGGCCTGACTCGTGGAATTCAATATTCATAAAGAAATGTAAAGTACCAGTAGCGCGAGCACTCAGTGTAATATGGAGAAAGAGCCAGGATACAGGGGAGATACCAGCAGCACTTAAATCAGCAGATATAGCTCCTCTGCACAAGGGGGTGGTGGGGGGAGGGAATAAAGCCTTGGCAAAAAATTATAGACCAGTTGCACTAACCTCACACAGAATAAAAGTTTTTGAAAGAATGATAAGAATCAAATTTCTTGATTTATGGAAAATAATGAGCTACACAATCCAGGACAACCTGGATTTAGAGCGGGAAGATCCTGTCTGTCACAGTTACTCAACCACTATGACAAAATCACAGAAGCTTTAAAGGAAAAGCAAAATGCAGATGTTGTATACACAGACTTTGCAAAGGCATTTGACGGTGCCGTGCGGTGATAGCATTAATATCAATCTAATTTAAAAAAGAAAACTTTCTACTGAACTCACACACTATTACTTTATATCCAGCTTCTCAACAGCTGGGCATGGTCATCAAACAAGTCTTGAAATTGCGTACAATCAGCACTAGCTGACACCAGGTGACTTGTACAAGTACAGCACTTGTACTTGTACCTGGGCCAACAGCGACTGCCCAGACAGGTACAAGAGGAGTGTTGTTAACGCATATGTCGACCGTGCTCTCAGCCACAGCTCAGAATGGAAGCAAGTCGACGAAGAACTCTGTAGGGTAAGGCAGGTCCTAGTCAACAACGGCTTCTCCAATGGTTTCGTCGAAGACATCATAAGAAGGAAAGTGAAACGCCATGCAACCTCTGAAGATACAACTAACACAACACCTATACCCCCTATTAGACTATTTTACAGGAACTTCTTTTCCACAGCTCATAAAACAGAGGAAAGGGTCCTGAAAGATATTGTTAATAGAAACGTTATCCCTACAGACAAAAATCAGAGGATACAACTGACGATTTACTATAAAACCAGAAAAACGGCCAGCCTACTCATGAGAAACTCTCCAGACACAAAGCAGAACGCTTTAAAAGAGACCAACGTCGTCTATGCCTTCAAATGCCCTCTTGGGGACTGTAAGCTCCAAAAAACCCAGTATATAGGCAAGACAACAACATCTCTTTCTAGGCGTTTAACGATGCATAAGCAACAGGGCTCCATTAAGGAACATATAATCTCTTCCCACAACCAAACCATTGCCAGAGAAATCCTAGAAAACAACACAGAAATCATCGAGAGATACAGCGATAGCAGACGGCTTGACGTTTGCGAGGCACTACACATTAAAAAGTCAACACCAGCAATCAACAGCCAATTAATGCACAACTATATTCTACCCACCTCAAGACTCCGCTCCAATATAGAAGCATCAAGAAATATGGACCAATAGGCTTTCTACAATCACTTCCATTCAATACCCATTGTTTCGTGTTCTGTCTTGTGTTGATGAAATTAATACCCTATTAATACCACCTCACCCCATCCACCTCACTCAAATGTAGATATAAACAAATCGGAGATGTGTAAGTTCTATTCAGTTGTGTATGTGTAAACTAAAGTCTTTGAAAATGTAATAAGTTTTACGAAACGCGCTCAAGTGTCGCGTCAGACTAGAAATAAAAATGAATTTTGGAGAATTGATTTTTGAATTACCACCAACAGTGAAAAGAAATGTACGAAAGATCGAGAAAATTCGTGTTAGAATTATTAATCTTACTTTTTCGGTCATATTTAATAATATATATATATATATATATATATATATATATATATATATATATATATATATATATATATATATATATATATATATATATATATATATATACAACATGATATCAAAAGCTTGTCTAGGTGGTATTCATCTGATAGTGTTATAATCTCAGAAAATGTCATGACAAGAGAACAATGTAAGGAACAATAATGAAATGGAAATTACACAGAATACATGTGAGTAATACATCCGAGACCTAAATGTATACATTCTCCATCTTGGTCCACAGAATATTTCCTATACAACATTTATGTAGCATTACATACAATAAGCATACCAGGAGATATTTCACGCTACATGACATTAGGCTACTGCTATACACTAGACAATTAATATATCCACAATTACATGTCATACATCTTTGATACAGAAATATAATATAGTGGGTTATGTATGACATACATTGTCAATACCTGAATTAACAATAATATACTGTCAAAAAAGATTAGCTAATAATTATAATATTCGTGATACTAGGCTAATCAGCCAAGATATCACTGTATAATTTGAGCACATCATACACCAGCCTCAGTATGATCATACTAGTGTATGAGTGATCATAACATCCCTCCATCGCAAGAGATGAGTACATTGTGAGGCACAGTGTACACATCATACACCAGCCTCAGTATGATCATACTGGTGTATGAGTGATCATAACATCCCTCCATCGCAAGAGATGAGTACATTGTGAGGCACAGTGTACACATCCTTACACCAGCCTCAGTATAATCATACTAGTGTATGCGTGGTCATAACATCCCTCCATCGCAAGAGATGAGTACATTGTGAGGCACAGTGTACACATCATACACCAGCCTCAGTATGATCATACTAGTGTATGAGTGATCATAACTATCCCTCCATCGCAAGAGATGAGTACATTGTGAGGCACAGTGTACACATCCTTACACCAGCCTCAGTATGATCATACTAGTGTATGAGTGATCATAACATCCCTCCATCGCAAGAGATGAGTACATTGTGAGGCACAGTGTACACATCCTTACACCAGCCTCAGTATGATCATACTAGTGTATGAGTGATCATAACTATCCCTCCATCGCAAGAGATGAGTACATTGTGAGGCACAGTGTACACATCCTTACACCAGCCTCAGTATAATCATACTAGTGTATGCGTGGTCATAACATCCCTCCATCGCAAGAGATGAGTACATTGTGAGGCACAGTGTACACATCATACACCAGCCTCAGTATGATCATACTAGTGTATGAGTGATCATAACATCCCTCCATCGCAAGAGATGAGTACATTGTGAGGCACAGTGTACACATCATACACCAGCCTCAGTATGATCATACTGGTGTATGAGTGATCATAACATCCCTCCATCGCAAGAGATGAGTACATTGTGAGGCACAGTGTACACATCCTTACACCAGCCTCAGTATAATCATACTAGTGTATGCGTGGTCATAACATCCCTCCATCGCAAGAGATGAGAACATTGTGAGGCACAGTGTACACATCATACACCAGCCTCAGTATGATCATACTAGTGTATGAGTGATCATAACATCCCTCCATCGCAAGAGATGAGTACATTGTGAGGCACAGTGTACACATCATACACCAGCCTCAGTATGATCATACTAGTGTATGAGTGATCATAACATCCCTCCATCGCAAGAGATGAGTACATTGTGAGGCACAGTGTACACATCATACACCAGCCTCAGTATGATCATACTGGTGTATGAGTGGTCATAACATCCCTCCATCGCAAGAGATGAGTACATTGTGAGGCACAGTGTACACATCATACACCAGCCTCAGTATGATCATACTAGTGTATGAGTGATCATAACATCCCTCCATCGCAAGAGATGAGTACATTGTGAGGCACAGTGTACACATCCTTACACATGAACCGCACAAAAAGATGATGAGTAATACACATATTCACAAACAACTACATGAGCTGCACAATATACGGTGCAAGCACAACTACAGCATCAACTACTACAGTATATAGCATATATAATATGATTATAACATCATCAAGTTTTAAGTCAATTACAAGTAACTCAGCGCTTACAAGAAATTATAATCATTATATAGTCAAGTTTATCAGGAAATTTCAAGTGGTTCTTCATCTCAGGGTTTTCTCAGGTAAACACCTAGACAAGGCATCAGCCAAAACATTTAACTTGCCAGGAATATGATGTATGTGGAGATTGAATTCCTGCCAAATATAAAAACCACCTCAAAATTTTCTGATTATGGATTTTTATTCTGTCAATAAATATTAAAGGATTATGGTCAGTATACACATCAACCTTATTCCCATGTAGATATACCTCAAACTTCTTGCATGCCAACACAAGAGCATAAGCCTCCGTCTCAACAATAGAGTAATTTCTCTCTGTACTAGAGAACTTTCTAACAAAAATAGTATACAGGATGCTCAGCATTATCACATCCACTCTGGAGTAGGACAACACCTGCACCCAGATCAGAAGCATCTATATACATGATAAAAGGCTTAGTAAAATCAGGACTACCGAGGACTGGGGATGAAGATAAGATACTTTTAAACCATTAAAGGCTTCTTGACACTGGGGAGTCCACTTAAATTTAACTCTCTGCTGCAACAAATCAGTCAGAGGTGAAGCTACCATAGAAAAGTTCTTACAGTACCTACGGTAATAGGCACACATCCCTAAAAATCGTTGAACATGTTTTTTGTTAGTCAAGATAGGATAATTTACAATGGCATTAATTTTATCAGATAAAGGCATCACCCTACCCTGACCAACCTCGTGCCCTAGATAAACTAATTGTACCTCTGGCAAAGATACATTTCTGAAGGTTAACAGTAAGATTAACCTCTTGCAACTTAGCAAACAACAAATTTAAACCCTGTAAATGGTCTTGCCAAGAATCACTAAACAAAATAGTGTCTAAATATGCACGACAATTGGGAATATCCTGCAAAAGCAAATTCATTAATCTCTGGAAAGTTGCTGGGGCATTCTTAAGACCAAAAGGCATAACGTGTTACTGAAAACAATCATCAGGTGTTACAAAAGCTGAAAACTCGCTGGCTCGACTTGTCAAAGGCACTTGATGATAACCTTTGGACAAATCGAGTTTAGATATAAATTGACAGTAACCAATTGGGTCAATACAATCCTCAAGCAATGGCAATGGGAAAGTGTCTACTTCAGTTACCTTATTTAGTCACCTGTAGTCAGTACACAGGCGCCAACACCCATCCGGTTTAGGAACTAACAAACATGGTGAACACCAGGAACTGTGACCGGGTGTAACTAGACCATTCTCCAGGAGGAACTCCACTTCCCTCCGGATAATATCTCTCTTTTCTGGAGATATTCTATACGGATGCATACGAATAGGGGTGGTGTCTGTGAGCTGAATATCATGGCTCAAAACTGGGGTCTGGGAAGGTACTTCTCCAAACAGATTAGAATACTGGTGTAGTAACATTCTCAACTCTCCCTGTTTAACCTCATCCAAGTGTCCCAACATCTCCTCAAAGCTAGAATTACAAAAGGTAGCATTAGACAAGTCATCAGATATATGGTTCTCAGAGGTGACTGTGTCCTGTACCACACATGACACTGGTCTGGAGCCTTGAAATGCTTTTAACTTGTTAATGTGTACTACCAAAACCTTGGAAGTGTCCTGCATACCTTTAATTTTATAAGTTAACTAAGAGCATCTGCAAACAACTTCAAAAGGACCCTCATCATGTCTTTGACTCTTCACCCCATCGGAAGAAGCATATGAGGAAACTGGAAAAGGTTCAGAAGTTTGTAACGAGACTCGTCCCAGAGTTACGAGGGATGGGGAATGAAGAGCGCCTGAAGGAACTGTGCCTTACGACACTAGAAAAAAGAAGGGAGAGGGGGAGATATGATAGAAACGTATAAAATACTCAGGGGATTGACAGAGTGGACATAGACGAAAAGTTCACACGGAATAGTAACAGAACGAGGGGACATGGGTGGAAGCTGGAAACTCAGATGAGTCACAGAGATGTTAGGAAGTTTTCCTTTAGCGTGAGAGTAGTGGAAAAATGGAATACACTTAAGGAACAGGTTGTGGAAGCAAATACTATTCATAATTTTAAAACCAGGTATGATAGGGAAATAGGACCGGAGTCATTGCTGTAAACAACCGATGGCTCGAAAGGCGGGATCCAAGAGTCAATGCTCGATCCTGCAGACAAAAATAGGTGAGTACACACACACACACACACACACACAAATCGCCAACATGGGTTCAGGGAGGGTAAATCTTGCCTTACAGGCTTGATAGAATTCTACGATCAGGTGACAAAGATTAAGCAAGAAAGAGAGGGCTGGGCGGACTGTATTTTCTTGGATTGTCGGAAAGCCTTTGACACAGTACCGCATAAGAGGCTGGTACATAAGCTGCAGAGACAGGCAGGTGTAGCTGGTAAGGTGCTCCAGTGGATAAGGGAGTATCTAAGCAATAGGAAGCAGAGAGTTACGGTGAGGGGTGAAACCTCCGATTGGCGTGAAGTCACCAGTGGAGTCCCACAGGGCTCTGTACTCGGTCCTATCTTGTTTCTGATATATGTAAATGATCTCCCGGAGGGTATCGATTCATTTCTCTCAATGTTTGCGGACGATGCTAAAATTATGAGAAGGATTAAAACAGAAGAGGACTGTTTGAGGCTTCAAGCCTATTCCCTGACAAGCTGAAGGAATGGTCGAACAAATGGTTGTTAGAGTTTAACCCAACCAAATGTAATGTAATAAAGATAGGTGTAGGGAGCAGGAGGCCAGATACAAGGTATCATCTGGGAGAGGAAATTCTTCAGGAGTCAGAGAAGGAAAAAGACTTGGGGGTTGATATCACGCCAGACCTGTCTCCTGCAGCACATATCAAGCGGATAACATCAGCGGCATATGCCAGGCTGGCCAACATACGAACGGCATTCAGAAACTTGTGTAAAGAATCATTCAGAACTTTATATACCACATATGTCAGGCCAATCCTGGAGTATGTAGCCCCAGCATGGAGTCCATATCTAGTCAAGGATAAGACTAAACTGGAAAAGGTTCAAAGGTTTGCCACCAGACTAGTACCCGAGCTGAGAGGTATGAGCTACGAGGAGAGACTACGGGAATTAAGCCTCACTTCGCTGGAAGACAGAAGAGTTAGGGGGGACATGATCACCACATTCAAGATTCTGAAGGGAATTGATAGGGTAGATAAAGACAGTCTATTTAACACAAGGGGAACACGCACAAGGGGACACAGGTGGAAACTGAGTGCCCAAATGAGCCACAGAGATATTAGAAAGAACTTTTTTAGTGTCAGAGTGGTTGACAAATGGAATGCATTAGGAAGTGATGTGGTGGAGGCTGACTCCATACACAGTTTCAAGTGTAGATATGATAGAGCCCAATAGGCTCAGGACACCTGAGCCTATTGGGCTTCTATCTGTACACCTGTTGATTGACGGTTGAGAGGCGGGACCAAAGAGCCAGAGCTCAACCCCCGCAAGCACAACTAGGTGAGTACAACTAGGTGAGTACACACACACAGATGGTTCGAAGAGATGGTAATTCAGAACTGTGAAGGTTTCAGTGACTACATATCAGGCACCATAGCAACTGGAGGACAGAAAATTATAGTAGTAGTCATATATAACCCCCCACCGAATGTCAGAAGACCCAGACAGGAATATGATAGCAACAACTTGGCCACCATCAATATAATAGAGAGAGCAGCTTCTATGGCTAGCAGGAACGGATCCAGGCTACTAATCATGGGAGACTTCAACCATGGAAAGATAGATTGGGGGAACAGAGACCCACATGGTGGCCCAGACACATGGAGAGCTAAGCTGCTGGATGTGGCAACAAGAAACTTTCTAAGTCAACACGTCAAAGGACCGACAAGAACGAGATAAGGGGATGAACCAGCCTTGCTTGATCTGATATTGACCCTAAATGAGTCGGATATAAGGGAAGTTAAGTTGGAAGCCCCCTTGGGAATGAGTGATCATAGTGTATTGAGCTTTGAGTACCTGGTTGAGCTAGGAATTATCACCCCCAAAAAAGAACTGGGAAACAAAGGGCTGGCGTACCGAAAGGGAAACTATGAGGAGATGAATAAATTCCTCTGGGATATACATTGGGACACAGAACTCGGAACCAAGTCCGTACAAGACATGATGGACTATGTTACCCAAAAATGTCAGGAGGCTGTAAGCAGGTTTGTCCCAGCTCAACAGGAAAAAACAGAGAAGCAAAGGAAGAATCCGTGGTTTAATAGGTAATGTATGAAAGCAAAGGAGCTGAACAAAAGGGCATGGAGGAACTTCCGTAATAACAGAATACCAGAAAGTAGAGAGAGATACTAGAGAACCAGGAACGAGTATGTCAGTGTGAGAAGAGCAGCTGAGAAAAGGTATGAAAATGATATAGCTAATAAAGCCAAGACCGAACCAAAGCTACTACACAGTCACATCAGGAGGAAGACAACAGTGAAGGAACAGGTGATGAAACTTAGGGTGGGCGAGGACAGGTACACAGAGAATGACAAAGAGGTGTGTGAAGAACTCAACAAAAAGTTCCAGGAGGTCTTTACAATAGAACAGGGAGAAGTCACGGTGCTAGGAGAGGTGGCAGCAAACCAGGTGACCTTGGAAAGGTTCGAAATTACAAGAGATGAGGTCAAGAAGCACCTACTGGAGCTGGATGTGAGAAAAGCTGTTGGGCCGGATGGAATCTCACCATGGGTATTGAAAGAGTGTGCAGGAGCACTTTGCTTGCCACTCTCCATAGTGTATAGTAGGTCACTGGAAACGGGAGACCTACCAGAAATATGGAAGACTGCTAATGTAGTACCAATATTTAAAAAGGGTGACAGACAAGAGGCACTGAACTACAGGCCAGTGTCCTTAACTTGTATACCATGCAAGGTGATGGAGAAGATTGTGAGAAAAAAACCTAGTAGCACATCTGGAGAGAAGAGACTTCGTGACAACCCATCAACATGGGTTCAGGGAGGGTAAATCTTACCTTACAGGCTTCATAGAATTCTACGATCAGGTGACAAAGATTAAGCAAGAAAGAGAAGAATGGGCGGACTGCATTTTTTTGGACTGTCGGAAAGCCTTTGACACAGTACCCCATAAAAGGTTGATGCATAAGCTGGAGAAACAGGCAGGAGTAACTGGTAGGGCGCTCCAGTTAATAAGGGAGTACCTAAGCAATAGGAAGCAGAGAGTTATCGTGAGGGGTGAGACCTCAGAATGGCGTGAAGTCACCAGTGGAGTCCCACAGGGCTCTGTGCTTGGACCGTTCCTGTTTCTGATATACGTAAACGATCTCCCAGAGGGTATAGACTTATTCCTCTCAATGTTTGCTGACGACGCCAAAATTATAAGAAGGATTAAGACAGAGGATGACAGCTTGAGGCTTCAAGAAGACCTGGACAAGCTGCAGGAATGGTCAAACAAATGGCTGTTAGAGTTTAACCCAAGCAAATGTAATGTAATGGAGATAGGGGTAGGAAGCAGGAGACCAGATACAAGTTATCACTTAGGAGATGAAATACTTCAAGAGTCAGAGAGAGAGAAAGACCTGGGGGTTGATATCACGCCAGACCTGTCCCCTGAAGCTCATATCAAGAGGATAACATCAGCAGCATATGCCAGGTTGGCTAACATAAGAACGGCCTTTAGAAACTTGTGTAAGGAATCTTTCAGAACATTATATACCACATATGTCAGACCAATCCTGGACTATGCGGCTCCAGCATGGAGTCCATATGTAGTCAAGCATAAGACTAAACTGGAAAAGGTTCAAAGGTTTGCCACCAGACTAGTACCCGAGCTGAGAGGTATGAGCTACGAGGAGAGACTGCGGGAATTGAACCTCACTTCGTTGGAAGACAGAAGAGTTAGGGGGGACATGATCACTACATTCAAGATTCTCAAGGGAATCGACAGGGTTGATAAAGACAGGCTATTTAACACAAGGGGCACACGCACTAGGGGACACAGGTGGAAACTGAGTGCCCAAATGAGCCACAGAGAAAAGAAAGAACTTTTTTAGTGTCAGAGTAGTTAACAAATGGAATGCATTAGGAAGTGATGTGGTGGAGGCTGACTCCATACACAGTTTCAAGTGTAGATATGATAGAGCCCAATAGGCTCAGGAACCTGTACACCTGTTGATTGACAGTTGAGAGGCGGGACCAAAGAGCCAGAGCTCAACCCTCGCAGCACAACTAGGTGAGTACAACTAGGTGAGCACACACACACACACACACACACACACACACACACACACACACACACACACACACACACACACACACACACACTCACACACACACACACACACACACACACACACACACACACACACACACACACACACACACACACACTCACACACACACACACACACACACACACACACACACACACACACACACACACACACACACACACACAAGTTCAAGTTCAAGTTCAAGGCTGCTGAAGTTCAACTCTGGAAAGTGTAAGGTGATGAAATTAGGCGAAGGGAGCAGGAGGCTGAATACAAGGTATCATCTGGGAGGGGAAATCCTGCAAGAGTCAAATAGAGAGAAGGATCTGGGGGTTGATATCACACCGAACCTGTCCCCAGAGGCCCACATCAAAAGAATATCATCAGCGGCATATGCTAGACTGGCCAACATAAGAACTGCCTTCAGAAACTTGTGTAAGGAATCTTTCAGAACCCTGTATACCACTTATGTAAGACCAATCCTGGAGTATGCAGCTCCAGCCTGGAGTCCATATCTAGTTAAACACAAGACAAAGTTAGAGAAGATTCAGCGGTATGCCACCAGGCTCGTCCCGGAACTGAGAGGATTGAGCTACGAGGAAAGGCTAAAGGAGCTGAACCTCACATCCCTGGAAAACAGAAGAGTAAGGGGAGACATGATAACCACCTACAAAATTCTCAGGGGAATTGACAGGGTGGACAAAGACAAACTCTTCAGCACGGGTGGGACACGAACAAGGGGACACAGGTGGAAACTTAGTACCCAGATGAGCCACAGAGACGTTAGAAAGATTTTTTTCAGTGTCAGAGTAGTTAATAAATGGAATGCACTAGGAAGTGATGTGGTGGAGGCTGACTCCATACACAGTTTCAAATGTAGATATGATAGAGCCCAGTAGGCTCAGGACCCCGTACACCAGTTGATTGACGGTTGAGAGGCGGGACCAAAGAGCAAGCACAAGTAGACAAGCACAAGTAGACAAGTACAACTAGACGAGTACACAGGCAGCATAACATGTGACTGGCGCGCTTGACCATTGTGCACTAATGTGTGACTGTCGTTATGGTGAGTGAGGTAAGGAGGAGAGGAGCGGGGAGGGGTCACCAGCTGTCATTAAGGTCAACACCAGAAGGTCTGAGACGGTGTAGGGAGAACACAGTGGTAAATAGAATTACGAGACCAAACAACACAAGGCATCATGACCTTGCCAGTATGTCATATACGGCCCTCGCTATTCTGCTGATGTGAAGGTTGTTTTCCCTCCATTCAGCTGGGCTGTATGGGTCTCGAACCCTGGATCCCATGTGTGCGAGGCCCAGCTCTATCGACTGGGCCATGAGTAGCCTTAATAAGGAAAGTTTCCTTATTAAGAGGAGGAATAATTTTATTGTTTCCCTTCATTCTGTACAGTATTGGAGGTTTTATACCCTTGCCGGAGTTAAAGTGTAGTGGACTTTTCTCAGACCATCTCTGGAGATTGTCTCGGTCATCTTGTAGCGTACTCCAGTCCTCCTCGGTGCTCAGTGGCCTCATTAGCTTAGCGAAATTCTTATCCATGTCAGGAAACTTGATAACAATGAGCTGCCTTCCTGTTTGATCGTTTACATGTATTAGGAACTATATTCTGGTACGGATCTTGAGGCACTCCACTCGTTACCTTTCTGCATTATTATTGCTCTTCTCTTACTGTGAGGCTTTGTCTTCACCCTGTAAGGTACTCCTTCCCCGTGTGTGTGTGTGTGTACTCACCTAATTGTACTCGCCTAATTGTGCTTGCGGGGGTTGAGCTTTGGCTCTTTGGTCCCGCCTCTCAACTGTCAATCAACTGGTGTACAGATTCCTGAGCCTATTGGGCTCTATCATATCTACACTTGAAACTGTGTATGGAGTCAGCCTCCACCACATCACTTCCTAATGCATTCCATTTGTCAACTACTCTGACACTGAAAACGTTATTTCTAATGTCTCTATGGCTAATTTGGGTACTCAGTTTCCACCTGTGTCCCCTAGTGCAAGTCTTAATAAACTGTCTTTATCTATCCTATAAATTCCTCTGAGAATCTTGTATGTGGTGATCATGTCTCTCCTAACTCTTCCAGTGTTAGTGTCTTCCAACGACGTGAGGATTAGTTCCCATATCTCATACCCTTCAGTTCGAGTGACAAACCTCAGAACCTTCTCCAATTTAGTCTTGTGTTCGACGAGATATGACGAGAACATGGAGCTGCATACTCCAGGATTGGTCTGACATACGTGGTAAACAAAGTTTTGAATGAGGACTATATACCAGTCAATTTTTACCAGTTCATTTCTTACACAAGTTTCTAAAGGCAGTTCTTATGTTGGCCAACCTGGCTTATGCCGCTGATGATATCCTCTTGATATGGGCTTCAGGGGACAGGTCTGGCGTAATATCAATCCCCAGGTCTTTCTCTCTCTCTGAGAGAGAAGAATTCCATCTCCCAAATGGTACCTTGTATCTGGCCTCCTGCTCTGTACAGCTATCTTCATTACAGCCCTTTGTTGAACCATTCCTTCAGTTTGTCCAGGTCATCTTGACCTGGTCATCTAGGTCAAGGTCATCTAGCTGTTTCCTAAGCTATATCTGTTAAGAATTTACTTATCTCCTCATAGTTTTCCATCCGGAGTTCCAGTCTTTTGTTTTCTGGTCCTTCCTGGAGTACATTAACCCAACTTGGACCAGGTCCTCAAACATCAGTATGCTGTGATCGGTCATTCTCACTGGGGCTTTGAAACTGATTTCTGTTATGTCGGAGTCATTCAGAGTGAAGACTAGGTCGAGCCTCGCTGGTTCATCATTGCCTCTCATTCTTGTGGATCTCCTGACATGCTGACTCAAAAAAGTTTCTTGTCTCCACTTCCAACAGTTTAGCTCTCCATGTTTCTTCACCTCCATGCGGTTCCTTGTTTTCCCAGTCCATCCTTCTGTGATTGAAGTCCCCCATGATGAGCAGGTGGGATCTATTTCTACAGGCAGCAGAGGCTGCTCTCTCAATTATAGTGTTGACTGCTATGTTGTTGTTGTCATACTCTTGCCTGGGTCTTCTGTCATTTGATGGAGGGTTATATATTACTGCTACTACTATTCTTGGTCCTCCCATTGTCATGGTGCCTGTTATTTAGGTTAGGTACATGATGGTAGATAAGTTATGTTGTGTTATGTAAGTTAAGAAAGTAAGTTATGTAAGTTGGTCAGGTCAGGATGGGTAATTTACATCAGGTAGGTAAGTATGGGTAAATTGGGTTCGGGTAGATAAGTTATGTTAGGTTTTGTACGTTACATCGGGTAGAAGATGGTAAGTAGGTTGGGTTAGGTAAATTACATTAGGATAGGCAAGTACAGGTAAGTCAGGTTAGCTTAGGTATGATAATGAATTGTTGATCAGAGAACAGTTTAAGATAAAGTGGCTAAGAAAATATATTTTAACAGAATAATTATTAACATAAATGTAAGTTTGACATGAAAAGTTGAAATAGTTACTTAATTAAAGAATTGTGTTCGTGAGAAAGAGTTATTATAAACAGAGATGTGAAACACAGTAAAATGCTGTTAACATGCTGGTCTCAGCACCTTTGGATTATGGTGATAGAGAGTTGTTGCTCATTTTTACATGACACAGAAGTTTATTAGTACTTAAAGTTTATTAAAGTTGTGGATGTTTAGTTTGATATAATACTTAAAGTTGTTTGAGACTACATAATGCTGTGTCTTAATAAGTTTTATTACTATATAAAAAGTAATGATAAATTTTAAATACGAAAAAACATATAATTGACTATTTATTGAATGAAGAAACATGTTTGTTACAGTGAGGGTTTTATTTGATGTACAAAGAAGTTCTAAAGAGTGATTCTTTATCTAAAGTCGCGTTAAAGTGTGCAAATGTTAATTAAATTATATCT